>NC_068362.1:32537552-32843569 GCF_020536995.1 Dreissena polymorpha
TGCTTCCTGTCTGAAGCCATAAAGCAACAAATTTCTAGCTGACAAAATTGGCTTCCTTTGTCTAGCAATCAATATGCCCCCAACCAATTGTGTGTTTGATCCTCAATGGCAATCTTCCAATTAAATAATAGCACTTGCATAGCGCCGCCTTCGAATCTTTTGCAGAGAATGGAGGGTGGAGTTTAATGGTTAATTGAGCAAGTTTTTTACTAAGTTGAATTCCCATTTGCCGAAATTACTCGGCCTAAGCATCTAAACGACGAATACATTTATCGATGATTTTCCGAGAAATACCTATTAGTTCCGATTTCCAAACTTTCTGTACAGTTCCTAACTATGGCAGATGCTCGTGTTTACAAAATTCCTAAACACATAAATTGTAAATAATGGCACAGTGTTTTGTTGGATTAATTATAATAATTTTATTTTATGCTTTCCAGTGGTTTATAGAGAAATATCAGCGAATAAACTGATAATTTCACTGTTTCTAACTAACGGTGAAAATTAAAAGTGATAATTATCAAAAATTTCACTGTTTACTGTGAAATGATGTCATTTTTTTGACGAAATGACGTCATTATCCCAGCAAATTCTTTAGTCAAACTCTTTAATAATATATATAAACTGTGAAAAAATCATAAAATAAACAGAAAATGTGTTGGGATTCGGTGGAATATCGATTTTTTAATTCACTCGTGATCATAGAAAATAAATTTTTTTACTAGTGGATGTGCCAGTCGTAAAAATATTATTTTCTATGATCACTTGTGAATTAAATGATAAAATATCTAATTTGAAATCGGGGTTTGTTTAATATTATTAACATGTGTAACAATATAGTTGCGTCACAGACTCGGAAATAAATTTGATGGGGTCGCAATTTTACTGACACTGATTTTCCTATTGTCTGTAATTTTACCTGACTTATAAGTGCACATACACAAAATGTCATATTTTCTAACTATTTTTTATACCCCCGACGTAGGAGTGGGTAGACATGAGTTTTTACGGTAGATTTTAGCCAAACTATGAGAAAACTTGGCTTACTGTATGTGCTTAAAGTATCATCCCAGATAAGTCTGTGCAGTCCCCCACATTCTAATCTTGGCCGATACTTTCCTTCTATACTGGACTTTTGATTACAAGAGACTTCCTTTACTTCAGAAAGTGTTGACCCTGGTAAACTTGTGCAGACTGCACTGGCTAATATGGGACTTTTTATGCACATGCATTATGCCCAGTTTTCTTAGGATCATATAGTTGTAAAAATGGTCGAGTGCTTCACTACAGTACTGCTATCCTCATGTTGTCTAGACCATAAAAGCGTCTGACATTGCCACAGTGAAGAAGCTGGGTAAACCGCCACATCTGATCATGCGCATCATGGACGCTGTTCTCATTCTGTTCCAAAAGAAGATAGACACAGTCACTGCTGATCCAGAGAAGCCTTGCCCTAAACCATCATGGAGTGAATCTCTCAAGGTTTTCTATATGAGTTTCCTACATGTACTCATTTAACCTTTGTTTAAATAAAATTAACAACTTTTCGATGTTCACTTCCTAAATCTAGAAAGCAGGTTATTAATTTGCATCATCGTTTAGATGCATGCAAAAACTTAAAGTAAGATGGCACAATTTAAGAAGACTTCAACATGTATTACTTAAACTAGCATTTAATATTGTTCATTTTTTAAACTAACCGCAAAATAAAGTTTCACCTATGAACAATAGGCTGTTTAAAGACTAATGTGCACCTTTTTAGATTATCACACGATTCTTTTGTATTACTTCAGACCTAGAATATGTTACAGGTGCGCCGACTGTAATTTCTATAAGATGTCACACCTACTGTAATTTCCATAAGATGTCGGACACTCTTAATTTAAAAACCCTTATTTTAAGCCCAAATAATTATTTTGATAACTTTATTTTTTAACATCCACATTTTTATCCATTTATGCCCATAATTTTTTCCTTTTACATTTTATGTGACAGTCATATTCTAAAATATTTCCAACCTGTTTGTATTAATTTGGTGACACATCTTACATGTCATTTTTATAACCAGATGACAGTCATTAATTAAGGTAGCGCACCCCTAATGGGCACATATCCAAATATAATTTAATTAATTATTTTCCTAATCAGCATCATTTCACTGAACTACATGCAAATTTGTAGGTAGGCTTTCCATGCTTTAAAAAAAATATACCGATTATTTCAAAACCACCCTCACACTCGGCTTCTGTCCAGTTTATTTTCACCCCTGGGGTATATAAAAGTTTCATAATGCATTCAAATTTCCAAATATGGGCATGCAGTTGGTGTGTATAGATGCAGTAAAGGTGTTTAAAATTTAAACAAGATGAAATAAGTATTCTTTCACAGACATTTATTTTGTACAAATTTTTTATCTATGGAATAGCTCCATGAAATGTAAGTGATTTCAGCCAAGTAAAAATTGGGTCGGTTAAAAACAAAGTGTCATAAAATTCAAAATAGTATCATTAAAGTTATATTTTAAACTAATTTTTTATAGAAACACTATATACAGCAAAAATACCAAGAAATAGACAGATTTACCGTTTACTTTTTGAAATAAAAATGCAACATGCATCATTCGTATTTTCAGCAGTAAATTACCCAATTTAGCCATATAACGTTTTAATTTTAAAAATTGAAGGATGTGCATACAAATTTCAACATATTTAACAATAAACACAGCTTATATGCTATATTAAATCAAATTACGTTAGAAAAGAAATAAAACGCGTCGCAAAAAGTATGCGATGTCGGCAGGATTCGAACCTGCGCGTGAAGATCCCAAAAGATTTCTAGTCCATCGCCTTAACCACTCGGCCACGACAACTTCACATCAGTGCAACCTTAAATTAGATATCCATAAGTTAACAGGTAAAAAGGCTCGTCAATCTTTGAAGTAATCGCTAAATCATATTTTTCAGATGATCATTGAAGATCGGCAATGATCGTAAAATAAATCGTGGAAAATCATTAGAGGTGCGCTACCTTAAGTGTACCATGTCATAAGCCTTATTAAGAAAATAACCATGTGCAATAAACAATCGTAACACATTCTGTGACATAGTAAATTAAAGAGCGGTATGATAAGTCCATAGCTTCAGTAAAAGTGTGTAGGATAAAGATCTCCCTGACTTGCGCAGTCCCTTTAAATTTGAGGGTGGCGGACAGCTCTGCAGTATTGGACAAAAGCTCTCTGGTGATTGAACTATCCTATTGAAACCTTTATTTTAGCTGATGAGTGGCTCAGGTTTCCTGCAGAGCTTGATCGCCTTTCCTAAGGACACGATCAATGGAGAGACAGTGGAGCTGCTGGAGCCATATCTCCGTATGGAGGACTATAACATGGAGACCGCCAAGAAAGTCTGCAGCAATGTTGCTGGACTGCTGTCCTGGTCTACTGCTATGGCCTTCTTCTATGGCATCAACAAGGAAGTGCTGCCACTTAAGGTACAAGCATAAAGAAACTTCAGTTGACATTTGTTCAATGTAACACTTTAGAGGTGATAGCAGTTTTAAATAATTGACCACAAATGTTTACTATTTGGAAATGGTGTCTCATGTGTTACACTTTTTTCCCAAGCTTAATAGTGAGGGTCTCAGACATCAAGTAAAAACTGTAACTTCGCCATTGATTATGTTATTTGTAAATTATTTGTTATGTGTTCACCATGTGAGACTGTGTGGCACTCATAAATCCTCTGTCTCAAGCTTCAAGGTCAAAAGTCAAGTTTTAGCATTATACAGCTTACTAAGACTACAATTTCAGTATGCAATTAACATAACATTTTCCACAAATGTTAGTCATTTGCAGATGGTAAGATCTATCTCAGTATAGCAAAGGTCAATGTCACATGCTCTTAATATGTTGTCAACAGGCATCCAAGTTTCATTTATTTTTTCATAAATGCTTTTTTTAAAGCCACATTTTTGTTACTTTTTAAACTATAGTCTATTGCTTTTTGTCTTCATCATCAGTAAACAATATTGGTTTGATATTATATATCTTGCCCAGTTATAGTCAGAATTGATTGCTCGGGGAGTAACACGTAGACGTAATATTGACTACATGTTTGTTTACTTGTAGGCTAATTTAGCTGTTCAAGAGGCAAGATTAGGTGTAGCATCTGCTGAATTGAACAAAGCTCAAGGGCAGTTGGATGAAAAACAGAAAGAACTGGATGCAGTACAAGCATTGTATGATGCTGCAATGAAAGAAAAGCAGGTATGCAGGGCTAAAGGCCTTTAAGTCTTATGGGAGATCATAATGCTAATATCATGAAGAAAGAAACTATAAGTTGTCTAAAATATCTTGGTTTTTGTTTAAAAAAAACACCTATTTATGTTTATGTACATTAAATAGTAACTTGGAACACATGTTATAATTTGTATGATGTTCAGAAATCTTCCTGAAAAATGCAAACAGACAACCATAATAATGTTAAAGCTTTTTCCCAAAGATGCGCTCATAATATAACAGTGTTAAGGGTAAGGTGCATGATCCATGAAAACGACAAAAATGTTGTTTTTCATGTGTATTATTATTAAAGTACAAACAAACAAGGCATGTTCAATATTCCATGTTTTGATTATCCCCTTCTCCATAAGCAGTCATTATGTATTCTTTGAATGTGTATTTAAGGAACTAATGGATGATGCCCAGTCTTGTAAGCGCAGGATGGTGGCTGCGTCTGCACTCATTGGTGGTTTGGCTGGAGAGAAAACTCGCTGGACTGAACAGAGCAAGCAGTTCAAGTCACAAATTGACAGGTTCTTTGGTTAATTTTCGATGTTACTTCATGCTTCATGTTCTAAGGAGAGATTGTGGGTGACATGAAACTTGTGTTGATTAGATTCTAGATAGCCAACTTTAAGCCATTTTGAATTTGTTAAATTTTGTAGAGGCAACAGTTTCCATACATACAAATATTTATACAGTCTACTCTCGTTATCTCGACATCGGATATGTCGATTTTCTTGATATGATAAAAGTAAGCTCAATGTCCAAACTTTTTCCTTCTTCATCTCTATAAATAAACTTCGCATATCTAGATTTTCGTTATGTCGAATAATTCGATATCTCGATATAACAATTTGTCCCGAGTCCCGATTTTACATGTATTTACTGTGGTCTCGAAGTGCGCATTACTGTCCCAGTGTCGGCAAAAATGATTTTTTTTTCTTTTGATACTCCCTGTTTCCGCTTGGCCTGGCTGCTTCCGATACTGTGTGGTAGATAATTGATCCGTTAATTGCATCAATGACCACACATGTGAAATGTCGTGAGCAATTAACAATTGAGTAAGGCCTGTCACTTTATAACCTGTGGATTTATTTTATCCTGTACAAACAATCGATTGAACTTTTCATTTCAAACTACAAAATGTACAGTTCGGTATTCCGGAACGTGATTTACGCATGTTCAGATGAAAAACTTTTGATTGGACGTCAATTGCATCATAACTTTAAAAAGCAACATTACTGGATGTTAACTCGAAAGTTTAGAAAATGATAACCGCATGTGTTAATGCAATTCATTTACACTTAAAACGTCGTTTTATGCATTTAAATAGCTAATTAAATCGTGCCTCGTAAAAATGCATATATATCAGGAAAAAAATAGGGTAGTAGAGAGTATTATGCCACATGGTGACGGCTTGAGTTAGACCACTTAGCAGCTAGATATTAAAAAGAAGGTATATTTTCGTCTCATTTTTTCTTTGAAAACGCCTAATAGGATATCTCGAACTCTCGTTATCTTGATATTTTTTTCTTGTTCCCGCCGACTTCAAGATGACGAGAGTAGACTGTACTTGATGAGGTTTGGCATTAAATTTTCTATTACAAAGTTCAAATGGGTTACTTCATTATATGCAAAAAAGCTGTTAGTTGGACCTCTTATATGAATGCTTGTCCTTCAAAGTACATTTACATTAAATTTAGATGAAACTATTCAAACTTCATTTTCAAAAAAATATTATTTTTTTTGTCTGATTCAATATTTATTTAAACAAAATATATAATTGCCAACTTCTTATATAATGTGCAAAATGACTGACTGGTGGTCAGTTTGCATATATCTCGAGCATTAAAAATATTTCACATTTTGTATTCATTTCGTTTGAATGAAACTTCTAATGCTTCATATCCATAAGGAGTTGTAAGGCTAAACCTCTTTTTAACATGTGTGAAATTAATTTGAGGCTTATAAATCACATGAATTGATAGATTATTTGTACTTCAAACTCAGGTTTCTACTGTTGAAGAAAAGTCTTTTGGTAGAACATTTTTAACAGTTAAACACAACTTCATGTCTTACATTGCAATGTTTGCTCTAAATTTATGGGGACATTTAAGTATGTATAATAATAAGAACAAATGTAAATTTGCCAGTCATAAAGTTCTAACAAAACAAGGGTATTCATGTTTCGAAGTAATAATTACAAAACTGTTTGTCCAGTGTGTCTGAGAGATTTCTTGTATGTTACATCGTGATGCATCTCTTCTATCTGACAGGCTGGTAGGGGACGTGCTGCTGTGCACAGGTTTCCTGTCATACTCTGGGCCATTTAACCAGGAGTTCCGCAACAAGCTCATCTCCAACTGGCAGAAGGAAATGTTCAACAGGCGCATCCCATTCACCACAGATCTCAACCTGATCAATATGCTGGTGGACAACGCCACTGTAAGTGACCAGATGTTTCAGTTGTACTGTTTGAGCATTGTTGTGGAAAAAATCGGGCTTAATGCATGGGGCTAATTAGGTAAGACACTTTCCTCTTTTATGGATTTTTTGTTTACAGAAGTATCTTTTTAACGAGTTGGAAAGTGTTGTCCCTTCGTAGCCTGTGTAGATTGTACGGCCTTATCCTATATGACACATTACATTACATACATGCATTTAGCCCAGTTTTCGCAGAAAGAGGCTCATTTTTTCCAGGTGTCTTGAACTTCAGTTTGATTTAGAGAAAGTGAAAAACAAGTGAGCTATCAAATGTTTAATAAGGAGCCAATTTATGTAGTTTCAATTGACTTCAGTTGCTGTTGAGCCATAAGCATCATTCAAATGATTAATTTGTAAACAGTGTCAAGAAACTCTCAGACATGGCAAAAGACCGTCTCACTTAGCATTCCAAACAAGCCTATGAGGAGATAAAATTCACAGGCCAGTTGTAAATTTCACAGGCCTCAAATATAAGCGTTTTACCCAGGTGGGCATTAAGCATGGTAAAGTAAATTCAAAAAGAGCATTTCAATGCATGTCTGATTCAAGAATGGCCAAAAAATAGCTTATTTTTTCAGTGTGAGGATAATATTTTCACCTTTAAAAGCACATAATTTACACATTAATCCATACTAATTATGTGATGTCTGTTGTTAATTAGATTGTCATTTGTCATTGTTGCTGAATATCGTTATTTCGTTTTATTGTCCTTCATCTTGGATGCATGTTTTTTTGTGCAACACTATGTAAAATTGTATCTGTCAGTCTTTCTTCAAGACAACTTGAGACGCTTCGTTAACGTTTGGAATCATTCTCCGAATTTATCGATACTGCAGTTTGATACTGTTGATTTGTGGCTGGGAACGACATTTTAACAGGGTTCGCACAGACCTTGAAAAGTGCTTGAAAATCAAGGTTTATCTTGAAAAGTGCTTAAAAACGATCTGGAGTGCTTAAAAGTGCTTATTTTCAACCTTAGCCTTGAAAAGTGCTTAAAAAGTGCTTGAATTTGGCTGGAAAAGTGCTTGAAAAACGGATAAAAATATTTATTTTCCATGAGTCGGAAGTCTTAGTTTTTTTCATGACTTATGACGGTTTTTACGATCTGTTCATACGGGCAGGTACTAGATCAGTACGGGTTGGTACGGGTTTTAGAACGTAAGGGAGGCAACTACTACTTATCTTCCGCCAATTGGTCTACTTCGGTTTTTGTTGTACGCATTATGCCATTACGGTGCTGACAAGTTGAAATATGCCAGTGAATAAGTGCATTTTTCAGAAAGGGTGGCTTTTGAAGTACCCATGGGTTGTTGACAATGCCGATTCTAAAGTCAAAGCATCTTGTAAAGAACGCAGAACAGGTATAGAGATCGACAGTGTGGGGGGATCGGCTGGCTAAATGCAGTTAGTCTGTGAAGCAAATTCATTTGGTTAACCCAATTCATTCAGACGTACTGCAAAAGACAAAAGACAAAAAAGTTGCACTTGACTGATTGTCAAATAAATTAGATGATACTGTGATGAAACTGCAATCTATTTGAATGAGTGCAGACTCTCAGTCTGAACATATACAGTACACTATTGCATCTACAACAGATTTTACATGTACATGTGTACCTGCTGTAGAAAATTACTTAATAAGTATAATTTTTACAAGCCTCAATTAATACATGGCATTTTATATTGCCGTTGCGAGATTCTGTACATTTGTAGTTTTCTATTTTTACATCAGAATTAATTTGTATCAGATGCATAATTGTCTTTAACATTTTGTAGCAGCTATATTATACCACTGGAATATCTGTTATGAACATTTAGATTACATAATGATATTCAATACAAATAACAGGTTTTTTTGTGTATGTGTAATGCCTTGGTCAATTATTATATCATAATGAAATATCTTACTTTTGATTAACAGTTGTTACTGTAGCAGGGTAGTGCAGACTGTTGAACTTCACATAGAATGTTAGGCAAGAAGAGACCAATTTAGCAAAAATATTGTCAGTATTGGCCACAGAATAATATACAGTTTTCAGAATGTCGGACTAAAAAAGTGCTTGAATTTGGATTTTTTCCCTTGAAAAGTGCTAAAAAAGTGCTTGAATTTCATTGGAGAAAATCTGTATGAATCTTAATGTAATAAATACTGACCTGCTATCCTATAGCTTTTACCTATCTGGTCAAAAAATGACTTTCAGTTAAGCATATATTATGAAAGTGCTATACTGAAAAATCAAAATCTGAAATTTGAGCATCGGATTCCTAAAATTGACAAAGTTATTTCATTTTTTGTATTTGCATGTCAGAAACACTGATTTGCGCGATTTTGTATGAAATGACGTTTCAATACAACAAAATGATGTTTTAATTCTTCCAGTATTAGTTCATGTTATGCTGATCAGTTTGTGTTGATAATTACTCAATTGTGTGTGTATGGCAATGACAGTCATTAAGTATGACTTGCATATAATTAATTGTATGATTATAAAGCATTAATTCTCATAGTTGCCATGGAAACAAAAAATGTTCTTTTTTTAAATGTATTGCAGTCATTGAAATTGAGATTTAAATCTACAAGCAAGTCGGGCTAGAACTATTGCATACATGCCATACGTCCCGGATTGTCCGGGACAGTCCCGGAAATGAAGAACTTGTCCCGCTGTCCCAGAAATCTGTTAAATGTCCCGGAATTTACAAAATCCATATATACATGTACCTTATCTTAGGCTTAACTGCACCTCGAATCTTTGTATATCTGCAGCGTCTCCATGACAATGCCTACCCGAATAGGCAGACTACGCTACGGGTCAAAATCGATCAATTAACAGGGGTCCTGTTATCATATAGATTGTCTCACGTTCGCGGTCAAACCGAAAAGGCGGCATTGTTCAATGTGGTTGTTAATTGACTTTAATCTACTACGTCATTATTTCCCGCTGCGTAAGGGCAAAGGATAGTTGTTCACACATCTAAAGTCCAACATCGCTGAGTTTAAAATTAAAAAGCAGTATGTATTGTGAATTGATTTGAGTTGACGATCTAACGGTACTGTATTGTTGTATTTTTTATTATATAAATGTTATAAATGAATAAAGGCGTATCAACAACTACGCGTTACACACCAGTCTTAATAACAATAACGCAGTGACGTCACCATCTATGTTTAGAACGCTTACACTGAAAACACGTGGCTTGTATCTAGTAACGGAAGTAGTAATGTTAAATTTGACGTTAATAGATCAAGTGTATTTCGGATAGGCTTTCGAACTTTTGCAATTAACGATGCGAAACAAAAAAAACGTACCAAAAATGCATATGTCTATAAATATCGCTACATTTTATACATGTCCCGGAAAATCGGCAAAAGTCCCGGACAATTTAACTCAATGTCCCGGAATTGGTCTGAAAAATTATGGCATGTATGACTATGGGAATTTGAACAAGCCCGAGTCAAATTTTATAGGCCCAAACATTTTTGTTAAAAATGCAGATAAACATAACATAAAACATCCAAAGAAGCATTCATTTATTCAATCTTTAGAATACAATACAAATCTCTTATTAATTTCATCCTCATCCAAGTTAGTTTCCTCGTCATCTGAGCCCGCCTCTTTCGGATCCTGAAATAAGAAGAAATTAATTTCACACACGGATTTCAATCAAATCACAATTATAAATATATACATTAAGTTTAGGTAAAAAATTAGCAGAAAGTTATCCCATATATCCATGTGAAAGAGAGAGCAAACCTGAACCACCCGAAAATATATAAGCAATTAAGTGCCAGGTTATTCTACAAAAAGCCAGTTGACAAATGCGTCAATCACAGTTACCTCAGATTTGCATTCCTCAACGACGTACTTGAATGACAACTGTTCGGCCATTACTCTCTGTGTCCCGAACGCAACGCAAAACATTTATTTTACATAATAGTAATCCGGGAATCACAAAAACATGCGCTTTATGCGCAGTAATCCAATTATCGGCTGATTGCCCAGCACGTGTGCGCAGTGTGTTAAAACATAAGCGGCTGTTGATTTAAGCGGCTCAAAACTTTGTTTACAAATATTGAAAATGAAAGTGGAACTCGTTTTCTGTTTAATGAATTGTACAAGCACGTCGGGCTTGTATAATAGGGGTTTCCTACAAGCCCCAAAGAAAAAATACTAGTTTTTTGCTGTCTGACTAGTGCGAATTTCGACGACTGGTATTGTCATTTTAAAGAATTTAAGACACAAAATAACAAGAAAATATGTTCTGGATAGCTATTTAACATCACAATCTTGTTTGTAGTAAACTAAATGTATGCATATTGTAAGAAAAAAGTTGTGCATTCAGAAATAAAACATATTGTAAAGCAACGGACTTGAAACTAAAACAAACGACTGCTCATGATACAATTTCATGATATAATTTTTGTTGAGCATCTATGCTGTCAAACATTTATTTATTAAGCACTTCTATTTTATTGAAAGATTGATAAAATTAATGAAAAATAATAGTTGCTATGAAAACAATAATTTGTAAATTGCATATATATGCTACCAACAATGTTCTTACATTAAAAATACTATTAATCTGATCATACTTGTAGAAAGGAAATAATATTTACTCATTTCATACGTAGAGGTACAAAACATGCTTTTTAACTAATACAAAATTAAAGCAACAAGCACTACATATTCAATGGCAAGCTGCACCATAGAACTTGAAACAACAAAATATGTTCGTTTACTGGTAAAAAAGAGCATACCTGTACACATTACATGAACATATACGTCTACACATGTTCAGGAAAACAGCTTATCATAAGTATCATGGGAAAACACAAATTTAAGAAAATTGACATTTGTTAAAGGGAGACTATACGATTTTGATATGCGTTAAAATGTAATATATTGATAAAAATATGTTACAATAACACAAAAAAAAATAGGAAAGAAAAATAATACATTGGAGACGAATTTTATAAAATGCAGCAAAGACAAATTAGCAACCCGAGCCGATTGTGACGAAGATATTTTTCATACACACTTTCCTACAATAACCGAAGCATTTGTCTTTTTATAAGGATCGGAGTTAGTGTTTGTGTGTTGCATGAATAGATATCGTTGCAGGAAATTAAAATGATCCATAAAACTTAATTTAGATTCACATCGTACATGCATGATGTACATGCTGGCGAATTCGATTGTACAGACATTTTTGATTTCAGAATTAAATATCTTGCTTTTTAAAATAGTTTTCTAAAAATGTCTTCCAGTTCAATAACACTATCGGCTTTGATGGATCATTTATGCGTTGTGGAATGTTATGCCCTGACCGAGAAGATGCTTTAACTGTATTAGCAATGTCCTCCATACATTCAGCATCTGATGTGCGCCACTTAATTTTCCACACACCAAAGTGCCAATTCGGTGTGAATTTGGTATGTCCAAGTTACATCATGCTTAATGAAACAGACTCACGCAGACCTGAAATGATATGTCAAAAAAATTAGTATAAATTGTTTAATCCCTTTCACAATGTTACAACCATAAAAGATTCAATCCAATATGACTTATACATTTTGTAATTGATGGAAACAATCGACCAAAGTGCTTACCAAATATTATAAAAAGTACAATTGTCTCTTAACACTTCACATAATTATACATTGAATATGGTTATATTTTGCAGAAAAACAATGACTGTTTGATTACCTGTCAACACTCTCCGCAAACAATATCCAAGAATGGTGTTGTTTTTATTCTGCCCGACAGCATTGTCAAAGTGAATCTGCATAAAAACATTGCTTTTTTTAAATAAGTAATATAATTTTCAATTGAGATTATTGCTATGAAAACATTTATGAATGAATGGACACATAGTTATGTAATGTTCAGCAGCAAAATGTACTAATATTTTTTATTTTTTTTTAATAAATAATTAAAATAAATAGAGTAACTTATGTACATAAAGTAACAATTATTACAAAAGCAAAGCTGTATAAATAAAGTTAACATTTCCAATGAAAAGAAAAACACAATATTTTTATAAATCTCAGAGTGTATATTTGAGCAAATAATTACCTCTGCACGTTTTTCTTCATTGCCAAAGTGACAAAAATAATGGTGCACCAAACTTGTGATACAATCGTTACCTTTCCCAGGCATTTCGGACTCTTCAATCAGATAGAATGCTTGTCTTCCTGTAATATAATTTAATGTACATTACAAGACCTTTTTGAAATGAAAACTGGAAATAAAGTGCTTTTATTACACCTGCATACAAGATTTTTCACTAAAACAATGTATAATACAATTACACTTTCATTGTTAAATTAAAATTACAAAAAAAACTTGTAATAATGCAGTATATCAACAGGTGTTAGTCTAATAGTAATGCAGCGATTGTTCCCTTCTTTATAAAGTACCCGTAAAAGGTACTTTCCCGATTGAAGAAAAACTACAAAAATTCCAATTTTGTTCCTAAAGTGCATTTATCTGATAGTTGACAAATAAAATGAGCACTTACACTGAACATTTCAAGCCAAAATGAATGTAAATCAATATTTGAGTTCATTTTTGCTTTTAATACAAATAATTAAGACAAAACTGATTCCCAATTGGTAAATTTCATGAAGCAAATTTTCCCAATTTCAGGTTTTTTCCCGCTAATTTTTCCCAATTGGTATGGTACAGGTACTTTTCCCAGTTGGGGAAGAAAAATCGCTGTAGTGCAATGTTATAACAATTACATATTGTGAAGATATTTTAAACCAAGCATAACCATAACATACCTGTTCCTTCAGCGCACATCCCAAACACATGGCACTTTCTTGGTGTGGCAAAGTAGATCTGTCCCACTTGCATAGCGTGATGAGGGTAGTGCACAGACTGGGCAAAATCCCATGAGAAGTGTTGTGTGGCATCTAGTTAACATGGTTCTGCAACTGTAAACAAAATTCGCCCAATTGAATTAAGTGAATTATAAAATGTATATACCTGTACATATTTTAATAGTTGTTTCCCAATATGTGCAGCACCATATAAATGAATGTTCAGCATTTAAGACATCACAACAAGGCAAATTTCATAAAGCGCTGTTTTGAAAACAATTCATCACTAATGTTGTATTATTTGGATAACTGATCAACTTGTGCAAGCTCATTTAAAAATACGTAATCAGTTTGTGACAATTCGTATGGAATGGTAGATTGTTGAGAATAAATGTCACTATTTTGGCATGTCATTCTTTTAAAAACTTCACGTAACTGTCATTGAATCACAAACCAAACGACATTTTTAGACAACTTTTGTGTTAAAATTCCAATTATCACGTACAATCACAAATTGTAAAGCCAACCCAATTATAACAGTGGCAATAAACACTAGATGTGCTTCAATGAATATTGAATACATTATTTGCAGAAGAATTTCCTATTGTTTGACAGAAATACAACCAAAAAAGAAAGCAAAACTAACCTTTTAAAACAAGGAAGTTTATCCAGTAAATGCTGCGGTCACACCGTGCCGTAGTGTACGACGGGTTATTAATCAGCTATTGGTTAAACTATACTAATGTTTTCGTTAAAAAACCTTAACATAATCACTCCTAAGTTAATTCTTTGATTGCTTCGGAAAATAAATAAAAGAAATCAGATAATCTTCGCAATAAATGCGTGTGAAAATTACACGAAAAAGTTGTCACGACTTTGTAACATTTTTTCTCGTTAACAACGTCAGCGCCAAAGGGGTCAAAGTCTCGTTCCCAGACACATTTCATGAAATTTGACGAGAATGACCTTTTTATTTCCGGAAATATCATGAACCGGTAATCACAAAATATAATTGTTGTAAAAACTGCAAGACGGTTACAATATTTGGAAGCAAAAATTACCGGACAGTAAGTCCGACGATATTGCATTTCCCCATGTCTGCACTCTACATTCAAGGGCTGTGTGCTATTTCAGGTTGGTGAATGGAACATTCAGGGTCTGCCAAATGATGACCTGTCTGTACAGAATGGTATTATCACTACCAAGGCCACCAGATACCCTCTGCTGATAGACCCACAGGGCCAGGGAAAGAACTGGATCAGGAATAGGGAAAAGGAACGTGAATTACAGGTAACAATCAATAAGTACACAAATGGGTTGCATTTATCTTGTTGGTTTGTTTGATTGTTCAACAGGTTGGCTCGGTGAGTTTGTAGGACTACTAATTAAAGGATTGCGAGTTCAATCCCCTGCCAGGCCACATACTTGTGCGAGGATTTTCTTCTTTTCTACTGCCTTTTTCGCTTCTTCATATTTATTAATTAGATAGTCAGTGATCTTCCGATATACAATCAACCAAAACAATTTGTTAGATTGAAAATGCAAGCATTTGTTTTTGACAAAATTCAGCATGCATGTTAAAATACTCTCTCTTTGCTACCTTTCATGTACACATTCCCTGTGCAGTTGACATCTCTAAACCACAAGTATTTCCGCTCCCACCTTGAGGATTCCTTGTCACTGGGTCGCCCATTGTTGATTGAGGATGTAATGGAGGAACTAGATCCAGCCTTGGATAACGTGCTCGAGAAAAACTTCATTAAGTCCGGATCTACATTCAAGGTATTTGTGCTGCACATTCATCAATGCTTAAAATTATAATGCATTCGTATATTTAATATTTCCTGTTTAAAAAAACGACTGTCCAAGCAGGCTTGCTGCAGTGGGCAGACATAGTTAATATAATTGTCCATAGCATAACTTTGTCCAGTATGGATGGATTTGCAAATAACTTGCCTTTAGTCATCGGTATAATGGAGTTAGAACCACGTCCAAGTACAAGGGTAAAATTCAAGGTTAAATATCAATTTAAGGAAATTAGCACTTTATACTTTGTCTAGTTCATCCAGAATGGATTGATTTTAAAGCAGCTTGCAATAAGTGATAAGCATGATAAGACAGAATTTCCAGGGCAAAAACAAGGATCCAAGGTCACATGTAAAATTAAGGTAATTTATAATTCACAATTTGTTTGGAAAGTGTTGATTGGCATATAAAGTAATAGTAAAATGGTACTTAAGCTTTGCACTAGCTGGTTTTATCAATACCCCTATAATTTCACAAATAACATCTGGTGTGTAAAATTGTTCAGAATCTCATATCTACGAGAATAATGCCTTCCAAAATAAAAAAAATATGTTTATTAGCAAGCAATTACATGTCTTTTTGGAATGCCTGGTGTATGTAATACTATCCAAAAGAAAAAAAAGTGAATTAGCAAACAATTACATGTCTTTTTGGGATGCTCATTGTAAGTGATACTTAAAACTTGTTACATACTGAAATATTCTATTTGTGAGTTATTTTTTGCAGTTATACTGTGTTTTTTATTTATGCCCCCGAAGGTTTCGGGGGCATATAGTGATTGCACTGTTCGTCTGTCTGTTCGTCCGTCTGTCTGTCACACTTTTTTTTTAAATGCTCATAATTTCTATAAAAAAAAAAGGTTTGAAATTTTGTCCCAAGATACGTGCTCATGATAAAATTAAGTTAGCCGAAGAAACATTTAAATACAGTAGGCGTTTAAGACTTAAAGAATTTTTCAATGACTTAAATAACCCTGATACCCAGTCTAATATTATTAATAATGATGAAGACTTTCAACGGCCATTCTTCAATAAACGCGAATCTACGTTTACTCCATTCGCCGGTAGAGACATGTACCTTGACTTTTATATCACAGCTATCACAGAAGAAATATTACAGTCCGCTAGTAAAAAACGACAGTATAGTAATATTACTAAGGAGGAACTAGCTTCACTTCGAAAACTGTCCCAAGATGATAGCATTGTTATCAAGAAAGCCGACAAATCTAACACTATTGTGATTATGAACAAAATAGATTACAAAAATGAAGTTTTACGTCAACTAAACAATGTAATTCATTATGAAAAACTACCCAGCGACCCATCAGAAAATGTAAAAAAATGTATCATCAATTGCATTGCAGATATACAAAAATCACATGCCAGCATTGAAAACGAATTTGATGCGTTACCACTGGATATAAGGTCTCCATTTTTCTACATTTTACCAAAGATTCACAAAGAAACAAATGAAAATCTTCCGCTTAAATACCCCGGTCGTCCAATTGTGTCAGCATGTAATTCACCTACGGAGAATATTTCGAAATATATAGACTCCATTCTCAAACCATACATGTTTGAATTGCCGTCTTTCATCAAAGATACAACAGACTTCATAAAAAAGCTCAAAAATAAGACAGTTAATAGTAAAGAAACCTATCTCGTCACTCTAGACGTGTCATCGCTTTACACGAACATCCCACACGACGATGGAATCAAGGCTTGTGAAGAATTTTTACATAATGGCAACATTAATAGCAACATAGTTTCTAAATTGTTACGACTTGTACTTGAAAATAACTATTTTCAATTTGATGATGATTTCTATTTGCAAAAAATGGGTACGGCTATGGGTAGTCCAATGGCGCCAGCATATGCCTCTCTATTTATGGGAAAACTTGAAAAAGACTTCCTTAAAATATGTGAACATAAACCGACACTGTGGTTTCGCTTTTTAGATGATATATTTATGATTTGGGACCACTCTTTAGAGAAGCTTGAATTGTTTATTGAAGAATTAAACCGTTTTCACCCCAACATGAAGTTTACGTATTCTGCTTCTAAGAAAATCGTGTCTTTTCTCGATGTGGCTGTTTCTATTAATGACGACTTAACACTTCAAACAGATATACACATAAAGGAGACCAATAACCACCAATATCTTGACTATACGTCATGCCACCCTAAACAGTGTAAGGACGGAATACCATACAGTCAGGCGAAGCGATATAGACGTATTATATCGGATGACAACAGTTTTAAATCGTCACTTCAAGACCTCAAGCATCATTTCAAACAGCGAGATTATCCGGAAAAAATTATCGATTGTGCATTTGAAAAAGTTTCTGCTCTATCTCAAGAAGACGCATTACAGTCCTGCAATAAAGCAAAAACAAAAGTTATCCCATTTACAGTGGAATATAATCCGTCATTGCCAAACATAGGAGCCGCAATAAACAAGTATTGGGACTTACTTAACCTGTCACAGAAAGAAGAAGTGAAAAGTGTGCATGAAACTTATAAGCCAATACTGGCGTTTAAAAGGCCTAATAATATAGGAAACTTCATTACACGTGCTCAGTTTACGAACAGTTTGAACAGTTCACGTGCGTCCAGTGCCTGTGGAAGAACACGTTGCTCCCATTGTAAATCCATACACGTTGGAGAAAAATTTAAAAGTACAGTAACAGGCGAGCAATTTAATTTACAGAAGAATATGAATTGTGCATCTAAAGATGTAATATACCTCATTACATGTAAACAGTGTAAGAAACAGTACGTTGGACAAACCATGCAACCGGTGTCAAAAAGAATGAACAGTCATCGATTTGACATAAGAAACTTTTCTAACCCTGAATTTTCAACTTTGGTCGCATCACATTTTAATGAAGATCACCACAGCGCAAATGACTTTTCCTTTATGCCAATTGATGTTGTTAATAACAACATAGATCGTCTATGTAAAGAAACTTACTATATACATAGACTTAAAACATTACACCCTAATGGTATGAATAACAAAGTTCTTTTTAACATAAAAGACTAGCTCTTCAATTTAATTAAGCTTACTTTTGTTTTTTCCTATTAGTATTTTTATATATAATTTTATAGGAAATTGTGTATTCTTGAATCCGAAAGTTAAGCTTAATTTAATTAACGTTCATTTTATTGACGTACATTTTCCCGCATTTTAATGTACGTTAAGTCAATGACGTAACATCCGCTTTCTGTTATTATTTGTATTATCCTGATGAAGGCGTAAGCCGAAACGTTGATAAAAAAGGAAAGAAAAATATGTGTTTTTGTTGGATTTATCATACTATATCATAATTTCTATGTCGCTTCAGATGTAACCTTCATATTTGGTATGCAAGTGTATATAGACAAGGCCTTTCCACATGCACACACATTTTTACCCCTTTCACCTTGACCTTGAATTTAGGCGTTTAGGTTTCGAAATCTGCATATAGGTTTCATAAAATGCTCATAAGAAGTACCTTCATATTTGGTATGCATGTGTATATGAACAAGGCCTTTCCATACGCACTCAAATTGTAACCCCTTTCACCTTGACCTTGAACTTAGGGACCACGATTATATTCGAAATCTGCATTTAGGTTTTGAAAAAAGCTCATAACTTCTATGTCGCTTCAGATGTAACTTTCATATTTGGTATGCATGTGTATATGGATAAGGCCTTTCCATACGCACACAAATTTTTACCCCTTTCACCTTGACCTTGAACAAAGGGTCTGCATTTAGGTTTCGAAAAATGCTCATAAGAAGTACCTTCATATTTGGTATGCATGTGTATATGAACAAAGCCTTTCCATATGCACACAAATTTTAACCCCTTTGACCTTGAACTTAGAGTCCCCGTTTAGGTTTCGAAATCTGCGTTTAGGTAACCAAAAATGCTTAATACTTATATGTTGCTTCAGATGTTACCTTCATATTTGGTATGCATGTGTATATGGAAAAGACCTTACCAGACACACACAATTCTTGACCTCTGTGGCCATGACCTTGAACTTAGGGTCGGCATTTAGGTTTTGAAAAGTTGTTCTGTCTTACATAACTATCAAAGCTTTTTTGGGGGCATATGTCATCCTATGGAGACAGCTCTTGTTTTATTGTTGAAATAAAAATTAAACTCGAAATACATGGGGCCCATTGATTTCTTAAAAAAACAACAACATGTGCAATAAATTCATAAAACTATTTCTGTTGTAGGTGAAAGTTGGTGACAAGGAATGTGACATAATGAAGGGTTTCTATTTATACATCACCACCAAGTTGGCCAACCCAGCATACACACCAGAGGTAACATTTCCTCTCTGGTAAATCTACCACAAGTTGTTTTTCCATGAGACCTGTTATGTTAAATGGTTACCATTCAAAATTAAGAAAATGTGCATCTTTAATAATCCTCTTAAACATTTTAATAAAGATGTTAATATTTATACCCCACAGCACAATTAAGTTGTATGTGGGGAATATTAGATTAAGGTTGTCTGTCTGTTGTTTTGTTTTCAGATTTTTTTGTCTCAAACATACCCAGAAAACTATGAGAGGTATCAACATTTTACTTCATAGCCAGAAAGATCTATTTGATGGGGCACAATGATCATTACTTTGCATCTATGTTTTGAGTTATTATCTTTTGTTAATTTATGAAATATTAAATGAGGAAGATATTGCAAACTGTACTTGGTATAAACTTCATGGGTATGTAGATCTCAATAATGGGAAGGGCAATTCCAAGCAAGACAATGACAGTTATAGTTAGATATTCATCTTATCTGTATAATTCTTTATTATTGTTTTAATAGGTGAGTGCCAGAACATCCATTATAGACTTTACAGTCACCATGAAGGGCCTGGAAGACCAACTGCTTGGCAGAGTTATACTCACAGAGAAACAGGTAACAATATCAGCTCCATTCTTGGACAACTGGGCTTAATGCATGTGTGTAAATTGCAGTCTCAGATTAGTCTGTGTAGGCGGAGTATGTTGTACCACATTAGCCTGTGTAAACTGCACAGGCTTATCTCGGACGACACTTCGCACATGCATTTAGCCAAGTTTTCCAAGAATGACGGTCTCATGGACCGATACATGTGAGTTGTATCCCTTGTGGAATATTTTTTTTCTTAAATGTTAATTGTTGTAATATTTATTATATTGATTAATGTAATCATAGTGAAAACTCATTTTATTTACTGTAAAACTGTTTTGTCCTAGCTTGTTATGGTTTATTATAGAAGAATTTTGCATTTAGGAATTAGAGGCTGAAAGAGTGAAGCTGATGGAGGATGTCACAGCTAACAAGCGCAAGATGAAACAACTGGAGGACAATCTGCTGTACAAACTCACCAGTACAAAGGTAAGCTGAACGCCACTTAAGATAGAATTCACACATTTCTAAGTTATTTGCTCATGAACATAACTTACAAACCTAGGTGGGGTATTGGTCACAATCGTGACAATGCTTTATTTTTGTTCCATATAGTATTGAACTATAGAAAAATATCAGTAAAGAAAAAAGGCAAGTCACTGCTTTTTGGTTCTCAGTTAATAGAGAATACTAGGTTAGTGCCGAATAAAGCAAAGTTTATTTTGCGAGGCTTAGAAAATCTGAACCACCAGCATAGGCGAGTGGTTCAGATTTTTGTGCCGAGCAAAATAAACTTTGCTTTATTCGGCACTGACAGTATTAGATTTATCCCATCAATTTTCTTAGTCGTAAATTATTTCTTTAAAAATAGAATAGGAAAATCGAACTACACGGAAAATCCCAAAGTTATTTTAAGCAAACATTGTTTCATCATTTTAATCATGCCGAGCCTAATACATTACAAAAAGATCAGTAACTAACCTGTTTTTCTGTTTATCATACCTCTATGTCCCCGATTTTTAAGAAATAATGAAAAAAACACTTAACAACTGCGGCTTTAGCGTGAAAGAACATGCATTGTGTCGTATGACGTGTTAATAATGACGTCACGAGTACGCGCACTTAATATTTGTTAATAGTGTTTTTTTTGCTTTATGAGTTAAAAATATATTACATCTTGGTATCAAATTGTTTGTGTTGTTGAATCTGATTCGATTTTACTAAAAATGATTATAGTTGATTCCGAGTAATATGACCATTCTCCGCTGCGTGTGACAGCTATATTTCAGCACTGCCAAAATAGAGGAAAATTTATTCCACAGTGGTTTATTTCGACAATGCACGTCTGATGATGGGATAAAATATATCATATTAATGCAATAAACTGGTATTGAAACTGTGAAAAAAAGACTATGGCTCCTGTGAGATTGCCCAATATCATGTACATGATGGTTAAAGTGATATTATGGGCATCTAACAGTTTATAGGTGTCTATCGCAACCGTTGTTTATTTTGGGTGTTTTCACTTCATGTACACTTATATTTGTTAATGCAGCATTGAAATACTAAAACAATATCCCAGAAAGAGAAAAATAATGCATTTGAATATCACCCGTACTTTCGTTTTGACAACTGACGACAGAAATGATTCGATGTACGATGTGAGTCTAAATGTAGTTTTCATGCACATTCGTTCATACAACACAAAGACAAAATTTTGTTTTACGGATTATTTCGGCTTAGAGGACTGGGTGAGTCATGTAAAATATCGAATATGATATATATTTTTTATAAACAACTGGTAGCAAGATGAATTGCAGATAATTGGTCAGTAACCACATTTAAACAAACTCTTTTGACCTGTTAATTCTTTTCAGCTCAATTCAACAATGAAAAATGCCCATAATATCACTTTAAATTCATAACAAGCCAATGTGTTAAATTCTCATGCAATAAGTCCTTATATGGAAATGGAGACAATGTACAGGGTATTAATTGAATCCCTTTCAAGTGAAGATGTTACATGCTCTTACACCAAAAAATGAACAAATGTTCTATATGTAAAACATTTACCTGACAAATTTAGTTCAACAGGTTGACAAACAAGACATGTAAATTAGCTACAATAGTAACAACACATTTGACTTTGTGAACCTTCTTGAGTATCAATCTGGGAAAGTTGGGTTAAATGCATGTGCGTTAAGTTTCGTCCCAGTGTGCACAGGCTTTTCAGGGTTAACACTTACCGCCTAAAGTGGAATTTTTGCTAATAAGAGACTTCCTTTCAACAAAAATACCATACCATTGTTTCATCCCTGATAAGCCTGTGCTGACTTCACAGGTAATTTGGGACAAAACTTTACACACATGAATCAAACTGAGTTTTTCCAGAGCGCAGTTAACTTTGAATGGATCTAACTATTCTGTTTGCAGGGTTCCCTAGTGGATGATGAGTCCCTGATCACTGTACTGGCAGTAACCAAGGTGACTGCTGCAGAGGTCAGTGAAAAACTCACTGTAGCAGCAGAGACTGAAATCAAAATCAATGAGGCCAGAGAAGAATTTAGGCCAGGTAAATGATTTTGTATAATACTAGTCTTCAAAAATTGCACTATTTTATTTTATTTTAATGTTTAACTTCATTCGCAAACCAATGGATAAGTCTGATGTCATTCAGCCACAGCTCGAGACGCTCTGTTAGCACTCATCAGAAATTCATGTAGTGTAATTTAAACGTTCTCAACTGTTTCTTTCTGGTTAACAATAATGTTACCATATTTACAAATGTATTTGAATTTTACTGTAAAACATAAAAGAGAATATTGGGGGGAAATAAATCTTTTGAGGAAAATTCTTGCTGTTTTTTTCTGACATTGAGGCTAAAGATTTTGTTCAAGGGGCAATTAAGATTTTTCTTGATAAAGGCGTGTGGCAGCTTTTGTCTCTGAAAAGGGTCATGCGTTGCTTCAAATGTTGAGCAGCACCGCGCCAAAAAGTCATGCCTGATACACTATAAATAAACTTCAATAACGCATTGTTTTGTTTCCATTGCAGTTGCTACAAGAGGAAGTATCCTATATTTCTTGATGTGTGACATGACTATAGTCAACAGAATGTACCAGACATCATTGGTACAGTTCCTGGGAATATTTGATCTGTCCATGGCAAGGTAATGCTGTGTTATAAAGATACAGAAAGACCACTTAAATGTTTTAATATTACTTTGCCTATAGATTTGTTTTCTGTTTATCGGCATGTGTTGCATTATAGCAGTCTAAAATATTGCCATACTGTATATAACACATTTGAAAAAAAGACTTAAGGGTATGATTATAACAATTGTACTCTTTTTTAGTGGTTATACAGTTAAAATAGTCCAGTGTGTTTTTCAAAAGAACTGAACATTTAGCAAAAGCAATTTATACATACTGCATGCAAATCTTTGTTATTCAGATTTGTTTTTCTTGTACACTTCAAGTTTGATAAGAGTCTATTTGAAAACTAAGAGGTATCATCTTCAAACTTTATAGGTAGATAGATTTCTCAGTGCATACTAATAGACATAACAATAGGCATAACTCTTGCTTCCATTTTTGTATAGTTATTTCCATCTTTTTATACTGAAATTGTGTCCAGAACAAAACTTGAAATCTAACACAGGAATCAGCTCAAAATTGCATACAGTAGGTAAGCAGATCTAATTGAGGGGATGCGCAATGTACAAGAGCCAGAACTCTGTCTTACATATTTTAAATGATATTTCTTATGGTTGATTTATTGCATTGAAATTATGTATGGTATATTTTTCGGTGTAGCTGTATTAAGCCAGATTTTCACCTTACCTGACCTTTGTAAGTGTCCAATAGAATTCAAATAAAATTTCCCGCGGCTAGGTACAAATGAATACACTTTATTTATTCCATTAGCTGATTTGAGTATACCACCAGAACATTGGAAACATATCCGCGTCTTTGTAACACTGTTTTACCGCATGAAACAATTTTATCTCTAATGAAAAGGCTTAATAAATAGAACAGTTAAACACTCAATTCTCGACATCAATTCAGTTTGTGTGTGCACCTTGTTTTTCAGAGGATTGCCAGGGCAAAAGCGTTTATACTTAAAGGCTATGTTCTTATATTTAGTACTTACTTCCATATTCATGTTAACATGTAAAAGTATAAAGAGCAGTGGAAGCGAGGTCTCACTTTAATGCATTGCATTTTAACCTGCGAGATATCAGCCAGGGTCAATTCGTGTGTGAATGTCAGAGTTTATATACTGGTCATCACCGGAGTTTGCGGCCAGTAAAATAATCATTATATAATAAAGACGCTATCCGTGAACTAGGTGACCTGGAATTTTCTTTAGACCAGAATATGTTAAATGAAGATATTCAGCAATATAATTATGGTATGTCAATAATAGATTCTTAATGTGTTTTTAACAATACAATGATAAAAATTATTTTTGATTAATTTAACAATAATTATTCCACCATATTGACTAATGTATAAAGCATGAGCGTGATGATTCTCAATACTGTTAATAATCGAATCAAATAGCAATGCCCAACAAACCACTAAAACAGGTTTGTTCGAAGAACGCGCCTATAAATACGGTTACTTCACGTGTGGCCGGTTGACTCATATGTTTTAATTTTACTTCCATTCTTCTTTTGGTTTTCTGTTTTGTATCTATAGGTTTATGACCAGCAATATGTAATAATGTAAAATAAGCTGCGAAAACTCGGCTTAACATCCCGTACTGCATGTGATGCAGCTAAGAACTGCTCAGAAAAAGACATTCCCTATCCTTGATCTCATTCATTGAACTATCAACGCCGTTTATCTTTTTTTTTTAAAGATATTTCTTGTTCAAACTATACAAGGTTTTAGCTTGAAATTTCATATGCAGATCTAAAAGAAGGTGAGTGGAAAAAAGCATAACTTCTGCTTTTATAATTTTACAGTTTTTGCCCTTGTGATTTTTTTATACAGGACATATCTTGACTATCATACCAGGAATCAAGAAAAAAAATCATTGAGAGAAACTTGCACTAATGGATAACAAGTTCTAAAACCTATACTAGCAATGACCACTGATAAAGAAGTAAGCTGGAGGTTGGACAGGAATATCTGGGGCATTACATTGACAGTTCTCGTTAATTCCAGATCTGACAAGAACCCTGTTCCTACAAAAAGGATACAAAACATCATTGACTACCTCACCTACGAGTCCTTCCGCTACACTTGTCGAGGACTGTATGAGTCACACAAGTTCCTGTTTGTACTTCTGATGACATTAAAGATTGACCTCCAACAGGGCAAAGTCAAACATGATGAATTTCAGACTTTCATCAAAGGTAAACTTAACTTTGTCCATGCCAGGCCTATTTCTTTTAACTTAATACCAGAAATTTTAAAAAGAATGAACAACCATGCTAAAATTTTGGGAATGAGTTACATAAACAACAATGTCATGAACCGGCATTTTAGATTTGATCTGTTTATTTGAAAGCAAGAACACAAGATTTACTTAAATATTTTTTATTTATATTTACTAAAATAATGTCAAATAATGATGAGAAATTGGGTGACATATTTGGGTTTTCTTTATATACGAAATATTGACAAGTATATCAGTGGCAAGTATGCATGACGGTCAAAAGATTAAATATTTGGATCTGGTGTATGTTTAAAAACAAAGGGAGAACGATGCTGTCGACACAAGCCTTAGGCTGTATTTGCATTATTTATTTGTATCACAATGCTGATTAGCGTGCACATACCCAGTCCTATGTTGTAATTCAGCCAATCAGAAATAAACACGCATAGAACACTGACCAATGGGATTCATAACAGAGTTTCATGAGGCAGATGTTAGAGGGGAATAGGGCAGTTAGCGTTTAGACTTGGAGGCGTACGGATCGAGAAAGATACGATCATGTAGCTATCAGACTGTATTTGTATAACCGGAAATATTAGTTAAGTCAGACATTAAATTGGACTAGAAACTGATACATGGCGTTGTTGAATATTTTATCCTACATTATGCAGAGAAACCAACATAAAAGAGAGGGACCGACTTGTCCCATGCGTTACCCGAGAAAATGGTAGTTAATGCAAATCTCGTCATCTTGGCAATTCGCGCATGACGAGATATCGAATGATAGGCTACACACTGGTAATTTAAGAGTAAAGAACATTGCTAGTAACTATGTGTCGTCTATGAACTATGAACGATTACGGGACACAGGACGTTAAATGGTGCTTGTGAACCAAGGATTCGAACAAAGAAATACTTCCACTTACGATTACGAAGCCATGAAAAACAACGCAAAGAAACTCCGTTTCGGCAACTTCTGTAACCAGTAACAACGACCGTGAGCCGGGAACAACGACATCAGACCGCACATATTCTGCAACTTCCGGTGAGTGACTGTTTTATTTCCTAACGCTTGTATCAAAATGGCAAATCAAATAATCCCTGAGTTATTTCAAAATTTGAATGAACAAATTAAAGATGTTAAAACGGCCATAAGCACTCAGACTATTTCACAGGTTGTACAATCATTTGATGGAAATTCAAAAGAATTTAAAAATTGGATTAAAAATATAGAAAAATATGGAACGCTTACCAATTTAGATGAGAATAAATTAAAATTTGTTGCTTACCAATCTAGTAAAGGGCTTGTTAGTGATTACATACATCGTTTTTTGACTGTTGATCCGACAGGGACGTGGACAGATTTAAAGGAACAGCTTAAATTAAGATTTGCAGAAATTCAAGACCCACAATACGCTTTCTCATTATTAAAGACGACTAAACAAAAGACCGACGAAAATGTTCAAATATACGCTGAGCGACTTTTATCTCTTGCGACTGATGCATACGAAAATATTGAAGGTAATTTAGACTATATAGAAAAACAGTTAGTAGAAATTTTTATAGACGGATTATGGCACGATTATTTGAGACTTAAATTAATGCGCGAAAATCATGCAACCCTATCAAATGCTTTAAAAAGCGCTATACAGGAGCAAAGTGTCAGAGCTTGATTTGAGTTGCGATCACAGGTAAATAGACTTAATAACATTACGACCGATAATATTCAGACAGATATCGATTATACACTGTAACTCCAATATAAAGCGCTCCGTTATAACGCTGAATCCAATATAACGCGGAGGGTGCTTGGCACCCATTTTTTCTCCAACCTTCCATTTGATTTCTTATTCAAATCCGTATTATGCAACTTCATGTATTTTCAGACAATTCAAAGATGGCGGCAATCACAGTCATGTTGATTGCTTTATTCAACCGTCCGTTGAACCGATTATAATCGCCTCGAGGTTAAACAACACCGACAGCTAATTGGTGTTAATGTTGTGTAATGTCAATAAAGGTGTGAAAAACTCGCGTGTCAGTGTTTATTACATGTATTCCTCATCAGAGCGGTTCAGTGCGATAATTTCCATAAGTTAAGTGCAAGCGGGATAGTTATACAATTCAAGTAATTCAAAACGATTGAAACATTCTTACTTTGATATGGTTGCAGTTTGACTATATTAAATGAGCGGCTGTGAAATATACTGCCTACTGTATAAAACAACTTTTTCTGTCATTTCATTATCATTCTAGTATTATGTCATTTAATCTTTCAGTTCGTGTATAAGAAATTAAATAATGCAGACGATTTATTTACATGCGAACGCAGTGTACCGGCAATTGTTAACAGAGTTTCACTTTCATTTTCGCGCGGTTTCAGAAAGTCCCCAGGAAACACGTTTTTTGCATGCGTATGATGCAATAAAACAATTTTTTGTACATGAGTCGTGTTGCATTCAATCTAAATTTAAAGTCGCTCGTCCAATGAAAGCTCTGCCCCATAATGCACTGTACTCTTAACACTTCTGAAAATGGCATATATGCGTACGGTTGTGTTTACGAATTTCTTAAACATATATCGTCATTAATGTTCAAGATTATTATTTTTAAGTGATGTTGCAATTTTATTGGATTATCGGATAAATGTGCACATAAGAAAAGCCGCTTGCGGTATGTATACTGTTATCGATACGATTCGGTTTATATGCATGTATTTGCGTCAACACAGCATGGCAATATACATGACCTATATTATAGGCTATTCTATACCTGTTTTTTTATAGCGCCCTGCAGTAAATGAGCTCAAAACCTATAACGCGGACCCGTTATAACGCTGTTTCGCGGCTTGGACCCCATTGACCGCGCTATATTGGAGTTACAGTGTATTAGGTCATCTATTGTTTGCACATATTGCAAGAAACATGGTCATTCTATTGAAATCTGTCGCCGTAGGCAACGCGAGATAAGTGCATATACGGTAGGGCGGAACGGTCATACGATAGATCAAAACGGTAACAGGCGCAAGAACGAATATGACAAAAATTGGAAAGATAAAATTGATTATTGGAATTGTGGTAAATAAGGACACTTTAGTAGAGAATGTACTTAAAGAAAAACGTACATTAATCGAAAAAACTAGAAAATTCTTACCAAAAAGGGGTCTATGGTAAGAAAAAGTCGAGACATATAATATCGCTTTGTGTGGTAGTCCAAATTCTTGTGTTATTTCAACAGGTGGGTTTCAATTTAGAAGCCTGATAGACAACGGTGCTGAAGTTAGCATCGTGAGTAAACGTATTTATGATATGTTAAAACAAAAACCCGCACTGATAATAAAAAAAGTAAATCTTAAGTCGGTAAATGGAAATTCATTACATGTCCACAGAAGTGTAAAATTGAGATTCAAAATAGGGAGCATATATAAAGAGCACATGTTTTTTGTAGTAAGTAACATAAATAGAAATGTTATTTTAGGAAGAGACTTTTTACAAGATAATGGTGTCCGTTTATACTTTGATTTAGGATGTTTGAGGATTGATAACTGTTATGTACCTCTAGAAGAAGATGTACACCTTTCAACGATAGTGAGATTAACTAGACATACTGTGTTAAAACCACAAACTGCATATAGACTCTTTGCTCAAGCTAAAAGAAACTGCATACGTTCAAATACAAATTATGAATTCAATGGAATAAGCAATTCTTTCTTTGATAATGAACCTGGTTTAACAATTGTTAATTCAGTAGTCAAGACAACGCGTGATAGACAATTTCCCATTTTAATTATTAACAATACGCACAAAACAATAAGGCTTAGACGACACTGTGCCATAGGGCGAATAAAATCGGTAAATGATAATGAAATATGCTCAGTACAAGAAGTTATCAAAAATAATCAGCCGAAATCAGGCTTATCTAGAGATGAAATCTTATCAGATTTACGTGTAGACGAAGATCAAAAAGAAAATATTCTACCGGTACTCTTAAAACACAGAACTCTCTTCGCAAGAAATAATTTAGAATTAACACAAACTTCAGCGATAGAATTTACCATAGATACAGGGGATCATCCGCCCATTAAATTGAAACCGTATCGAACACCATTAAACAATAAGGTATTCATAGATAAAGCCATCGACGAAATGCTAGCCGCAAACATAATAAGTCCATCAAGAAGTCCGTGGAGCTTCCCTATTGTTTTAGTAGATAAAAAGAAAAATAACCATGACTCAAACAAAGATAATAAAGACGAGAAAAGGTTTTGTGTTGATTTTAGACAATTAAACAAAATTACAAAACCAATTGCCTATCCGTTACCATTAATAGATGATATATTGGCGTTATTAGGTAAAAGTAAATATTTCACCAGTTTAGATTTGATATCGGGATATTGGCAAATACCTATAAAAGAAGAGGACAGAGAAAAAACGGCTTTTGCTTCGGGATTCAGGGGTCTATTTCAATTTAATGTTATGCCCTTCAGTGCCTCCTCTGCCGGCGCTATATTTCAAGAATTGGCTAATAAAGTACTCAAAGGTTGTGAGGGCTTCGCTGTGGCATATCTAGACGATATACTAATATTCTCACCTGACTTGCAATCTCACTTAGCGCACGTAAATACGGTACTACAGAGTCTCAGTAAACATAACCTTAAGCTTAAACTAGCAAAATGTCAATTCTTACAAAGAGAGACTAGATATCTAGGCTTCATCATAGATCAAAACGGTATAAGGCCGGATCCGTTAAAGGTAGAAGCGCTCCGACAATTCCCTAGGCCAAAGTGCGTGCGCGATGTACGATCTATCTTAGGTGCAGCGGGATTTTATAGGAGATTCTGTTGGTCGTATTCAGAAGTAGTCGAGCCTCTCATTAATCTCACAAGAAAGAATGTCCAATTTAAATGGTCAAAACAATGCGAAGATAGTTTCATACAATTAAAAGACTCATTTACGCAAATCCCTTATTTTTCATACCCTGATCCAAAAAAAGGTTATATATTGTATACTGATGCATCTGATAAATGCGTCCGAGCCTGTTTGACTCAAAAATGCGACAATAACGAGACCGGGGATTATGTGGGCGAAAAGCCGATATTTTTCATATCGCACAGATTAAGCCCCACGCAATGCAAATATAGTACAATTGAAAAAGAATGTTACAGCATATTTTCAGGGTTCGCACAGAGCTTGAAAAGTGCTTGAAAATGAGTCCTATGCTTGAAAAGCCCTTGAACAAAGGTTGGCCTTGAAAAAGTGCTTGAAAAGTGCTTATTTCATGTAAAAAAGCCTTGAAAATGTTTATTTCTGCTCAAAATTACTTTTATCATCGCTTTAATTATTAACTTAAATCGTTCTCAAGGGAAATATTTGAAAATTTATCATAAATTCCTTCGCGCAAAAAGTTGAGTACGAAATAAAAGCTTCGTATTGAGTACGAAATGTTATGTGTACACGTCACAGATTATGTGTACTACGTCAGAGGTTCTTCGTTGTGATCAATTTTCGCGAGTGAAAACGCAGCGATGGGTAAGTGTCGTTTCAAACCAGGGTGGTTAACCGAATATTCCTGGGTACAGAAAACAAATGACATTCGAAAAGCACATTGTTGAGAATGTATGAAGACCATTGATGTCCGGGGATGGGGGAAAGCGCTTTGAAAAGCCACAAGAAAGGGGAAACCCACACAGAAAACATGATATTGAGAATCAATGTGTTTGTTTGTAATAACTTTAAAAAGTAAATACATATGTGAGACTCATTGAGTTAAGGATGGATATTAAAACATGTATTTGTATGTAATTAAATAACATGTATGAGTTAATATGGAATAAGTTTAATGAGTTTGAGCAATTAAATGACATTTACTGTGTTAATCTGGTTTGAAAATGCATTTTTTTTAAAGGAAACTAACGTACTGTTCTTGGCCTTGAAAATGAAAAATTGGCCTTAAAAAGTCCTTGAAAAGTGCTTGATTTAGGTTTGCGATTTCTGTTTGAACCATGATTTTACAGTCTAAGTAAATTGCACCATTATTTACACAATGCTGAATTTGTTATAAGGAGTGATCACAAGCCGCTTAAGTATTTACTGGAAAGTCCGATGCAAAACAAGAAAATACAATTATGGGCCTTAAGTATAGGGGGCTATAACTGCAAAATTGAATATATACCGGGGAAAAAGAATATTATTGCCGACTTTCTAAGCCAACCTCCAAAAACCAAAATAAAGAATAATCAATGCGATCAAACAGAACTAGAATTAGATATTAACGATAAACATTTTACGATTAATTCGCAAATAAATAAGACCAAACACGCGAAATTAACGTAATCGACTCCACAAACATTGACCACAAGCAAATAATTGATAATATTATTACCCCGCAGCCACTCCCAGTCGACAACACAGCGTCGAACGATAACATATCAGGGCTTAATATGCAAATAGAACAAGAAAAAGACCCTCATATATCTGAAATCAAAGCGAGATTAAGATTAGGGAAACAGAACAAGAATGAAGATGATAGATATATTACGGTTGATGGCATACTGTACTACATATCAAACGTAGATGAGGAACCTACTCTCAGGCTTTTTGTACCTAAACACCTGACTGGTTCAGTTGTCAAGCAATATCATGATGAAAACGGGCATCCTGGGTCTCAAAGGCTTTTTCAGACACTAAAAGAAATATTACTGGCCTAAAATGTTCAAAGAATTAAATGATTATGTATCAAAGTGCATTATATGTCAAAGTAGAAACTTAAAAGCAATTAAAGCTCCCATATCGTCGCATACCTCAATACCGCAGTTTCAGTTTTCAGTTGTTTCCATAGATATATGCGGGCCATATCCGAAAACGCTTTCTGGAAATAGATATATAATATGTTTCGTAGATCAATACTCAGGATACATAGAAGCGTTTCCGTCGCCGGATAAATCTTCTGATAGCGTAAAACACCTGTTAATGAACGAGATTTATTGCCGTCATAGTTGTCCTATAAGAATTATAACTGATAACGGAAAAGAATTCACTAGCACAGCGTTCACGGAAACATTAAAATCAATGAACATTGACCACGTAAAAACGACAATATATCATCCTGCGTCTAATGGCATGAACAAGCGTTCACATGGGACTATGAACAATATACTATCAAAACGGGTTCAAGAAAATGTACAACAATGGGACTTACATTTAAACATGTCTTTAGCGGCAATGAGATTTAGTACATCCGAGACTTCGAAGCACACACCGTTTTTCTTACTTTTTAATAGAGACCCTATTCTTCCAATAGACAACTTGTTAAAGCCTAGATGTAAATATCACGGTGAAGATTATCATAAAATAATATTAGAAGAACAACACAAATCATTTAAAAAGGTATGTGCCCAAATTCAAAAATCGAAACGTAGACAAGCTGATTATGTGAATAAAAATACGAAAGATATTAAATTCGAAATCAATGACCCCGTTTACTACAAAAACTTTCAACGTAAGAATAAATTAGACAGTAAATGGAGACCATATTATCGTATAATCGAACGAAAGTCGCCGTTAACATACGTAATAAAGAATCAGTTAGACAACTCAACTATTAAAGTTCACGCTGATCAAATAAGGCATGCAAATATCGATGAATGGCCAATGATAGATAAACCACTAGCGCGCCCGATTAGAAAAGCAAATTTAGCCTTTGCGGACGACACATTATCTTCTGATAGCGATTCAAATACGTCAGTACATGGGTTACCTGTAATTACGCAACAGACCCGACAGATTAGAGATAACACGGATGACGAGGAAAACATTCCGCTTGCTGAATTGCAAAAACATTTGAGAAACAAACAATTCGCGGATATACAGTCAAGCTCCAGTGAATCAGATACGATGCATTACAATAACAGTAATTCACAAAACTCACCTGTACGTAGGTTTGAAAATGATTCTTTGGATGATCAGATGCAAATTGACGCGGTAGCGTTAAAACACAAAAAAAAACGAAAATTAACCAAAAAGACTTCACGTTCAAATAACGCCATGAAGAAAGCAATTTTCACGTGCCTTCAGACAATGGCCGAACACATGTAAATGAATGGACTACAAAATAAAGCGAGATAGATGTCGAGACTTAAAGACCCCAAATTTTTGTATATAGAGAAATATGTTTTGATTGCATATGTATTAGATATGTAAATCGATGATTATAGAGGACGGTATCGTCCGATTTTGATAATGTATCGTCATTAGCATTTACGGGTTTAGAATGAAATGAAAATGTCATACTTTAGTATACGGGTGAAATGCCAATTATCCGTGCGAAATAGCAACCAGCTCTGAAGCGTAATAAAACTTTTGGGAGATATTTATACAAACTAAGACCCGATTTAAGATTTATTTCAAGTATGAACACGAATACATTTACACCCAGGGTGGGGTAAATAAATTGAAAAGTTTAATACCATATGTTAAGATTAGGAAATTGAAGGATAATATAAATGACAGACATTTGATTAACGGAACAGGTCAACCTATCGACATATAGGATTGTTATTACGTCAATTATCGTCGTAGCGGTACATATGAAAGCGGTCAACCGAAAATCTTATTTGTACAGGCCATATAAAGTTTTATGTCACACCGAATAATGAAGTTTGAATAATTTATTGTGCAAATATGGTTTCATTTCCCCAATGTAATTCTATTATCGGGAACATCTGTTGGTATGGTCTTAGCTCTATATAAACAATTAGGCTCGTAGGTCAACGTTACTTCAAACTAATGAAATTTAAATAATTGATTATATAAGTGTGATTCCAATTTCCCAAGATTATCGCAGTGTTACGTTTCATATTAACAATGAGGTTTGTCCATAGATAACATCTGGTTATATGATCAAGTATGCTTAATGAAACGAGGTTTCCTGTTCCCAAAGTGATAATTGTGTATATATCTCAATCGGGTACAAACATGACAAAAAGACCACACCTGTCGCAACGGACGGTAAATACCCAATTCGTTTATCGATCTAATCCGATTGACCGACACTTTAGTATCGTATCAGACTAGTTTATGACAACGCACTTGACAACGACATTAACCAACGCTAGCTTATGCCCTGCAGCGCTCAAGTAAAAACCATTTTTGGCATATATAACATTTAAATATAGTTTGTAAATATCCTTAAAAGCAACGCACTGTATCTTTTATTAGTATGATGCAAAAGATACAACTATATTGCTATGATTCATTAAATTTTTGATACTGATCGTATATGTAGTTTGTTCTTTTTCATTTCTTCATAAGAATGACTACATTAAGACAAGGGATTTTGTTAAAACATAATAAAGCACAATGCATTTCATTGAATAGACAAACGCGTATAGTTTAAATAAAACCTAATAAATTTGCGTCATGAGAATCGCGTTCCTTTAGCAAATTAATTTATATTTGGGTAAATCTTATCATAAGTGTGATAAGTAATCTGAGTGCTAATATAGCAAATTCCATTAATATGTAAATAGAAGGCCCGTTTATCATTTCATGTAATTGACCCTATAAGATTTGCCAATGCGATACAAGTTAAGGAGAAAAACAGCACTCCTGACATCGTTGGCTTGGTTTGCCTGCAGCAACATGCGTTCATAACGCATTTGAGATCGTGATCAGATCTTAACGCCCCGACACACAAGACAAATATGTCATCGATATACAGATATCTTCGACGACGATGTATCCGTCGAGAAAAGATGACGTAACAGACGACTTCAATTAGGATCAACATTGTCGACATCGATCCCAATTGTGAATCAGCATCAGTACCATACAACGAGTGGATTGTTAATGGACATTTCACGCGTCGTCGAAAATTGTTTTTAAAGATACGATGATATGAATGGACTTGATGATGAAAAAGCGCGCGTACTTTGTACATATATTAGGTGAACATTTTTATCGTCTATGAACTTATATATATATATATGTGTTACCTTAATTACGTGTACATAAACAATAATTATAATACTACAGTCATGAATGCAGAACATTCTTCAGAACTATATATAATAAACGTTTGAAGTATTCTAAAGCGTGCGACAACCGAGGACCAACAGCTTCTCTGACTGACAATCATCGTCTTCATTCGGAAGCCGCTGTCTTCAATAGACTGCATGTTACCATCTACAACCAGATGTCACATACTCTCCAACCAGACGTCTCATCTCTTCACCCAGACGCCACATAGCCTCCAGCAAAGATGTCAAAAAGGGACAATATTCGTATTGGATTTCCCAAACCAGTGACACATTCCACTTCATTGTGATTGACATTGACTATTTAAATATTCCGACGTTTTATTATTTCAGCAGAAACATTCGTTAAAAATTTCATTAATAATTTGCAGATTTTCATCATATATATGTTTTAGTCACTGATGTTTTCATGTTTGCGTGTTTGATTTTTTCATCGTATGTGTTAATATGTTTTCGTTTACTTCCATACTTACATTCTTAAAGATTTTTCTGTATCCTAAAATACATAAAAATCAAATTGAGAGGATAAGTTGTGTCAAATAATGATGAGAAATTGGGTGACATATTTGGGTTTTCTTTATATACGAAATATTGACAAGTATATCAGTGGCAAGTATGCATGACGGTCAAAAGATTAAATATTTGGATCTGGTGTATGTTTAAAAACAAAGGGAGAACGATGCTGTCGACACAAGCCTTAGGCTGTATTTGCATTATTTATTTGTATCACAATGCTGATTAGCGTGCACATACCCAGTCCTATGTTGTAATTCAGCCAATCAGAAATAAACACGCATAGAACACTGACCAATGGGATTCATAACAGAGTTTCATGGGGCAAATGTTAGAGGGGAATAGGGCAGTTAGCGTTTAGACTTGGAGGCGTACGGATCGAGAAAGATACGATCATGTCTGACTGTATTTGTATAACCGAAAATATTAAGTATGTTAGACATTAAATTGGACTAGAAACTGATATATGGTGTTGTTGAATATTTTATCCTGTATTATGCAGAGAAACAAACATTAATAGAGAGGGACCGACTTGTCCCATGCGTGACACGAGAAAATGGTAGTTAATGCAAATCTCGTCATCTTGGCAATTCGCGCATGACGAGATATCGAATGATAAGATACACACCGGTAATTTAAGAGTAATGAACATTGTTAGTAACTATGTGTCGTCCATGAACTATGAACGATTACGGGACAATAAGATATTTCTTTTTGGGATTTGTATAACTAAACTGAATGCAAACTAAAGATGTTCTATAAGTTCTTTTATAACATTCAAAATGTTATTTTATTTCTAACAAATCCAAATGGACTGTCTGCATGGTTGTGTTGGTTAATATTTAACCTTCTAGCTTAAATATTCACTTTTATACGGAAAGGCTATTTGAGATTAACTAGCTCTCAATAAATGCTATAAGAAACTGGGGTTGCTCCCCCAAACTGCCTGTTCCGCTAGATGCTCATTCTGGGCTGCTACAGGTGGTGCTGCCCTGGACCTGAATGCGGTCACCCCCAAGCCTGCCAAGTGGATCTCAGACATGACCTGGCTCAACCTGGTGCAGCTCAGCTCCCTGGCCCAGTTTGCAGAGATCCTCAACCAGGTGACACGCAATGACAAGGGCTGGAGGGCCTGGTTTGACACGGACGCTCCAGAAGAAGAGATCATGCCTGACGGATATACAACTGCCCTGGACTCCTTCAAGAAACTCTTGCTTATACGGTATCAGCAATTAATTTGCAACAACTTCTTGACTTGAGTTTGCTATCTGAAGATTAGGCCCAATTGTGCACTTGTTGCTTCAAAGTGATCATATGTTGATATAAGATAAAAATCTAGGCGTTAATAAGACAATAATGAGCAATATGTTCACCTTTGGTCTCACAAGAAGTAATATTAAGTAAATATTTAAGGCAAGAAATGTTAAATGACTGCTAAGCAGCTAGTTAGTAGTATAGAGCACTCTCTTTCCTTGGCTAACCTCGTTTTTGATTATCCAATACATAATTGCATTTTGCACAAACTGAAAAGGCAAGTTAAAATAATTTAACTGACAGTTCATGTCTATGTACTATGTGTGCAGGAGCTGGTGTCCAGACAGGACAGTTCCACAGGCGCGCAAGTACATCAGTGACAGCATGGGGCCCAGGTACGCCGAGGCCGTGCTACTCAACCTTGAGGACACGTGGGCTGAGAGCATTACACGCACACCACTCATCTGCTTCCTGTCCATGGGATCGGACCCCACCAACCAGATTGAGGGACTCGGCAAGAAGAAACAACTCGGTTGGTACATGTGGCAAGGTTACAACAAATTAGCTCTGTTTGGGGAACGTGGGGCTTAATGCAGATGTGTCAGTGTCATACCAGATTGACCTGTGCAGTTTGGGCTAAATGAAGTCCTTTTTAAAGCAAAAATTCAGTTAAAGCGGAAAGTGATTTCCCTTATTAGCCTGTGCTGACTGCACAGGCTAGGCGGGGACAACACTTTAAGCACTTGTTTTAATGTCATAAATACACACCTGCTATCCCTAGCTATACCTTCTAGGAGGGTTAGCTTCTCCAGAAATCTTCAAGTGCCGGAATTCGGCCACCTCTCTAACTGAAAACAGATCAGGTTAAACATAGTACAATGTAACCTAACCGGGAATCAAGAACCGTAACTCGTCTTACTTTTTTGGAGAACGCCGTGCAGTTTGCCATTTTTCATCGGCTCTGAAATTTGGTTGTTTTTATTATATTCTGCGTCGTATATGGGTTTGAAATTGATGAATTAGATAATTTATCGTTTCTGCTTCATTCAGAAATCTTTTCTGGTATTATTTTGTTATTATTTAATTGATTTTCAACAATTTGCAGCGATTTTACATATGCTCATGAATTGAGCACGTGCATTTCGTGGCCTTTTTTGTCAACACGTATTGACTATATTGTACAGTATTTCTGCTTTGCTTTACTGTTTATTTCATTTATTTTGTTCAATTTAACTGTTCTCTTACATAGATTTCTTTCTTTTTAAGAATGAATATACAAATTTGAGGCTCTTGTGGACACATTAAGGCTTCGTGGGATTCCCACAAGACTTGTTTGTCTTGTATTAATTGTACCATTGAACATAAATGTTCTGTTTGCAGTGCTTGGGACGATGCGACGTGGCAGAGAGCAATCTGTTGCAGAACGTTTCTTAGCAGAAAACGGACAGATGAAACGTCATCAGATGAGAAATTCCCTGTGACTTTGCAGACTTGGGACAAGAAATTGCAGCATCAGTCACTGGGTTTAGGGCAAGATGGAGATCGTACTACGCTAACTTAGTTAGAAAGTCGATCAACATCAGACCATTTGGTGACAAACGTCAGCCGGTCTATGCCCGATGGCATTGGTAAAGGAATACGACAATTCCGGACCATTTGGCAGCCGCCATACAGTCATTGCCTGGTGACAACACTGGTCATAGTATGCCCGGTACGTCACCGGGGACCGGTCCATGGAACCGGGGTCCGGTCACCGGCACGTACCGGGGACCGGTCCGGTCAACGGTCCATGACATCAGTCACAGGGGACCGGTCCGGTCACTGGTCTTCTATCAACATTGACTGGTCCGGTCACGGGTCAATACCACTGGTCACCAGGGACCTGTCCGGTCACCGGTCAATACTACCGGTCACCGGTCAAAACCACGGGTCACCAGGGACCGGTCTGGTCAACGGTCAATACTACCGGTCACCAGTCAATACCACCAGTCAATACCACAGGTTTCGGCTACGCTACCTATTCGAGTACCTCCTACTGCGACATCCTCTAATCCGGACACTTTATGGCTTCAAGATTCATATGGACAATTCGTTCCAGTCACAGACCTGTTTACTTCTACGGATTCGCCGTAGTAACTACGGATTATTTGGCTAAACTACGCACTACGGATTTGTACTGAAAAACTACGGATCCATCGATCAAAATGGTCAAATTTCAGTTTTTAATCGTACATGTACTTATGCATATTGTCTGTCTTTGCGGGTAATTTATCAATCATAATCATTTGGCGCTTGCGTAGTAATTAAAGAAACGTTAAAATTCAAGCTTTGCGGGGAACGAGTGCTGATCGAGCTTGTCGAGTCGTCACTGAACGACAACAGACTTAAGTATTGGTTCGCAAATTTAGCCGAATATATACGATTTTACGTTGCTATCCAGTATACACATCTCTCTCTCAATTGCGGAGAATACCGACGATAGTCGATGTATAGGGATTCAGCGCGCCTGTTTTTACACACGTCCAAGATGGCAGCAAGCAGACGAAGAATTGCGATTAACTGCGAAAATAAATAAATACCATTCAAATTAACAATGGATATCATTATGGTCATTAGGGAATGATGTAATGCCTGTGTCAATTTACGCAAAATACTACGTTTGAGATATATAAAAAAACAGCAACACATATTTATCAGAAATCTGCATCAATGTGCGTCACGGAAATGAGTGTTGGAAAATTGGAGTTTAGTCCACTCACAAAGTTAAAGCATTTATTATAATAAGATGAGTGTCGTTCGAAAATGGAAAGAGACAAACATGATTTGATTTTTATGTTAGTGGACCTGTGTTTACTCAGATTCATATGCATATTCTGCTTTATTATGTTTGTTGCGCTGTACAGTTTAATGAGATAGCAAAATTAGCATTAAACTGAGGTTGTCAAGTGCAAGATATTGAAAGGTAAACAAATAAAATATATTATTTTAACTCAATTTAATACATCATTAACACAACAAGAACACTAATGGGTGTGGTGTTTGTCAATGTTTGTTTGTTTTCCCCTTATGATATTTTATTAAAAAAAAAAATACTGAATTAAATTAATAGCTACTCTTAAAAAGCTTATGATCAAATGGTGTATTTAAGAATCTATAGATTATTGCAAGTTTAATATGCATGTGGATGGATATAAACTAAATATTGTCTTCATTGTAAGAAGACATTAAAGCAGCACTTTATAATATAAAAATGCTGTCAAACATGCACTTAAAACAATTTTAATTCTGTTACTTATAATCATATTTATAATGCTTAATGTTTCCCAATTTCATGGTTTATCACGCTATTTTTTCCAATTTCATGGTTTATCACGCTATAATTTTCTCAATCCAAATGGCACAGGCTGTAACAAATAAAAGCAAAAAAATCACTTAACATATTAAATTATTAGCAAGTAAATTCATCTTATGCTTTATGTACCGTTAAACTGATATGTGACCCAGTCATGGTGTTTTAATGCTCAAAATGATTAAAAGGTTAAAACTACTTACAACAGCCCAAAACTACTGAGAGATGCCCTCCATTCTACTGAGAAGCAATCGGTAGGGTTACAGGTCTGCAGTCAATCCTGATAATTCACCGTCATCTTCCGGTTTTAATTATCAGGGTGTTGATTCTGTTGATGGTCATTCATCATTACCAGATACTCGCAATCTGGTGCATGATAATCGTCCTAGTATTTCCACTTTGGTTTCCGCTGATTCTATGCACACAGCTGGTGTTGTAGACAATGAGGCCGATTCGGAGGTAGATCCCAATTATGACACTGATCATTATTTGTCATCAATTAATCAGATAAATGAACTGATATTTCAAACTCTTGGTGATGATTATTGCCCAAGACCTGTGGAGATGTCTACTAATTTGACGATCTTTATTACGGAAAAATTAGTTCATACATTTGATCCCAACAGGCTTTCTAAGGCTTCGTCTCGCATTGATACACGCCTTCCTATTGGTTCTACTGTATTATCAGTTTTTCAATCGTTGGAATCAGCTAATAAGACCATTCCAAAACGAGGAGAACTGTAGAAGGTGCCTAAGGATTTATCTGATCCTAAACATAATGAACGTACTAGAAGCTACAAGCCTCCCGTACCAGATCCAACCTCCGGATTGGATTTTGCCAAATTACCGGTTCAGGATCCTGACATCAATAAGCTGTTGCTTAATATGCCTACTTCTTCAACTTTGGTTTCTGTTCCTTATTAAATGTTGGAACATTGGGAAGTGAGAGAACGCAGATCTCCATGTCTTACCAACCAGATAGATCTCATGCTAGCAACTATTTTGCAGTTGGTGTGTGATTGGTCAGACTTGGTTCCTGAAGAACTTCGTGATTTGTTAATTCATCTTTCACAAACGACATTGTCTCTTTCACATAATGCTGCTTCTTCAATGTCGGAGATGCTAAGGATTCGTAGAGATCTTATCCTTTCTTCTTTACCTAAAGATTTTCTATTAGAACCGGGTATAAATGCTCTCAGAACGGCACCTCTCTCATCAGGATTTCTTTTCGGTGGAAGGATTCATGACGCAATTTCAGCTGCCAAAGATGATCAACTTCATTGCTTTTTAGCTAGAAACAACTCTGGACAACTCCAAGGTGCCTTTAAGCGACCTGCTTCTAGACCAATGAATAATCCAGTAGTTAAGAAGGATAAGAGAAATAACCTTTTCTCTAAAAGGCCTTCCTTGAATCCTCTGTCAGTTCCTAACAAACAGTCTTCATTTAACAGACCTTCTGTTTCTCAGAAATCTTCTGTTAAGAAATCTGGTAGGAAGAACAAGTCTCAGCCAGATTAGAGTTATTCCAGACCTTTTACCGGCAAGGGTGGACCGTCTTCTTATCAGCCCTAGGTACTTACCCTTTCTACCACCTTCTCCTCCGATGCCGGAAATACCAGTAGTGGCCAGACTTCTTCATTTTTCAAATCGTTGGCTTCGTATAACTTCGGACGCTTGTGTTCATTTGCTAGTTACAGAAGGCCTGACTTTTCCTTTCGAAAACAGACCTCCACTTTCTCGCGTCCGTGTAGGGCTGGTATCTCCACATCCACAGATTCCAGAGTCCATTCTCGGTCTCTTGGAAAAACAGGTGGTAGAAAGGGTAACAGACCCTTATTCTCCAGGATTTTACAGTCGTCTTTTTCTTGTTCAAAAGAAAAATGGTTCCTGGAGACCAGTAATAGACTTAAAAGTTTTCAACATGTATCTACTCAAACCAACTTTCAAGATGGAGACTCCTTCCTTCATAAGGAATTCCATCAAACCTCTTCACTGGGGGGTGTCCTTGGATCTGGAAGATGCATACTTCCATGTTCCTATACATCCCAACTACCGGAAGTACCTTCGTTTTGCATTTCGAGGCCAGGGATACCAGTTCCGAGCGATGCCTTTTGGGTTGGCAACAGCTCCTCTTATCTTTACCAAGCTTATGGCTGCAGTAGGAGCACATCTCCGATTTCACGGTATTCTGCTTCTTCAGTATTTTGACGACTGGCTGTTACCCCAGCTTGATCGTCAATTGCTTCTGCAACATCTGCAATTTTCTTGGAAGGAACTCCTATTATTAGGTCTCCTTTTAAATGCAGACAAATCCGACCTCATTCCATCTCAAGATTTCACTTTTGTGGGAATGAATTTCTTCACTCACATCAACAAGGTCAGGGTGTCTCGTCAACATATATCAGACTTTCTGCTGAAGGTCAATTAGGTTTTGTCCCAATCTCATATGACAGCTCAAGAGTTCCTATCTCTCAACGGTATCCTGAGCTCAGTAGCAGACTTTGTGCAATTAGGACGTCTGTTCCTTCGTCCTCTTCAGCATTACCTCTCAAATTGTTGGAAATGGTTTCCATACAATATGTTATTGCAGATTCCTATTCTTCCGAGTTAATACCACATCTTCAGTGTTGGCTAGACGAGGAGACTCTCTTGGCAGGAGTGCCCCTACTTCCTCCGCAACCGTCTTTGTATCTAATGACGGACTTGAGCATGGAAGGGTAGGGTGCTCATCTGGAACCACTCAGTCTGACAGTTTCGGGATTCTGGTCTCTTCAGGAGTCACATCAGCATATCAACAATCTAGAAATGCGAGCGGTATTTCAAGCTGTATCTCATTTCCAGTCACATGTGATGGTGTCAACAGACAACACATTAGTTGTGACTTACATTCAGGCACATGGGGGAACACATTCTCACTCCCTGTATCTGGAAACCAAGGAATTACTTGTTCTTTGCTAGACACTCAACATTTTTTTTCTGGCAGATTTTCTAATCAGATTTTTCTCATGTTCGGTTATCCTCTAGTCGACCTATTTGCAACCAGACACAATCACAGACTTCCTCTGTATGTGAGTCTGGTTTACGATCCAGCAGCGTGGGCAGTAGACGCGCTTTCGTTCGATTGGGACCAACTGGACGCTTACGCTTATCCCCCACCCATTCTGATTCCCCAAATATTGGCGAATATCAGGGGGAGTTTGTGTCGCATTCTCCTGATCGCCTCTTGGTGGCCCAGGAGATCGTGGTTCAACAATCTTCTCAGTCTCCTGTATGATTATCCCAGGACACTTCCTCACAGATCAGATCTTCTGTCTCAAAGAGGCAGACTGCATGCGGATCCAGCAATGTTCAAACTTACACATCTGGCCGTTATCAGGCAATCTCTGCAGAAGAAACGTTTTTTCTGTCAGGGCTTCAAACCCGGTTGCTTTTGCAAGGAGAAGATCCACCAGAGCAGTCTATGATGCTTGATGGAAACTATTCTCTAATTGGTGTATTCGAGGGAAAATTGATCCCCTCAATCCCTCTGCTAGACGCATAGCGAATTTCCTCATCTATCTTTTTGATGATAAGAAACTTTCTCTTAGGTCCATCAAAGGATATAGATCTATGATTTCACATACATTGGCTTTTACTAAATCATCACAAGTCTGTGCTGATCCAGCGATATCGGAACTGATTCGATCTATGGAACTTAAACGTCCTGTTTCTTGTACACTGGCACCTAAATGGGATTTGGCTTGTGTTCTTGATTCGCTTACTAAGGCTCCATCTGAATCTTGAGATCAAGCTTCTTTACAGTTTCTAACTTGTAAGACCGTTTTCCTTCTTACTATGGCTTCAGCCAAAAGGAGAAGTGAAATTCATGCTCTTTCTATCAAGGATGGTCATCTTCATTTTGATTCCTCAGATGGATCTGTAACGTTGTTATGTCAACCAGGATTCCTTGCTAAAAATCAACTCCCCTCTATGGCTTCTAAACCCTTCAAAGTTCCAAGTCTTTCTAATACTTGTGGACAAGAAGATGATGATAGACTTCTTTGCCCGGTCAGGGCGCTGGATTTCTATCTTAAAAGAGTAAAGTCCATTCGACGTTCTTGCAAAAGACTTTTCATTTCGTTAAAAAGGGGGGATGTGTCTGCGGCATCTATTTCTCGCTGGGTAGCCTCGACTATTAAGAAAGCTTATTCATCTCTCATCTAGGGATTTATCCCTGTTTAAGATTAGACCGCATGAATTAAGAGCTTTTTCTGCTTTGTGGGCGTATATTAATAATGTTTCACTTTCTGAAGTGCTTCAAGCTGCTTTCTTGAGGAGTCCGACCACCTTTTCCTCTTTCTATCTTCGTTCTCTTGAGTGTCAACAAGACAATTTATATATGTTGGGTTCTCTTGTGGTTGCTCAAACAGTAGTTTCTTCCATGGCGTAATTGTGCTGGCGCTATCCGGAAACTGAAGTACAATACTGTACTAACGAAGTTTATCTTAGGACATATTTCTACTATCTCTGGCTGAAAAATCTGGATATGGGTTTTGCTGTGATGGGAAAATATAACGAGAACCTCCTGCCACAGCTACAAAATCAGCTTGGGATAGCAGGTATGTATTTATGACATTAAAACAAATTTTCTTAAAATAAAATTGATTTTAATTATTAAATACTTACCTGCTATCCGTAAGTCCCACCTTCCACCCCGCTCATCGTTTAGTATTTTCATAATGGCATGAAAAGTCAGATGAGTAATGGTTCTTGATTTCCGGTTAGGTTACATTGTACTAAGTTTAACCTGATCTGTTTTCAGGTAGAGAGATGGCTGAATTCCGGCACTTAAAGATTTCTGGAGAAGCTAACTCTCCTAGAAAGGTATAGCTAGGGATAGCAGGTAAGTATTTAATAATTAAAATGAATTTTATTTTAAGAAAATGTGTTTTCCCAGACCATGATTCAAATATATTGCAAAATGGAAAGAGTTTTAAATGACATAACAAGAGCACATTTAACATACACTGATGTCTGTTGTATGAAAATGCAATACAGTGTTATGATTAAATTACAGCATTTCTGTTACTGGCAATTGTGATATACCTTAACTATAACAAGTACGTATGTTTCAGAGTTCAGAGCTATATCGATGGGCCAGGGACAAGAAGTGCATGCCAGGAAGCTCATAACTGCTTTCATGCAAAGTGTAGGCCTACCTTTGTCATTCCTTACGCTGCTTATACTATTCATTCTCTCAAGTAACTAGAATTAGTATGACATTTTGTAGAAACTTTTATTTATTATGGAATGTAGTTATTTTTAAAAGTAAATTAATTGTGTACATTGTGTTACTGTTGTTTATTAGATGACTGGTAATAAATATAAAATGAACCATTATTTAAGCCTTCTTGTGGAAAATTGGGCTTAATGCATGTGTGTAAAGTATAATCTACAATTAGCCTGTGCATTCTTTACAGGCTAAACAGGGAAGACACTTGACGCTTTTTGGGCATTTTTTGGTTTAAAGAAAGTCTTCTAAATAGATATCTGTTATAGGCAGAAAGTGATGTCCCTGATAAGCTTGTGGGGACTGCTCAGACTAATTTAAGACGACACTTTGTGCACATGCATTAAGCCCCATTTTCACAGAGGCTCTTACAATGAACCTTTATGTACTTGCTGGTGTATATGCTGCTAGGGAGGCTGGGCACTTCTACAGAACTGTCACCTGGGTCTGAACTTCATGGATGAGTTACTGGACCTGCTGATGGAGACCCCCCAGATACATGACGACTTCCGTGTGTGGATAACCACTGAGCCACACAACCACTTCCCCATCAGTCTACTACAGGTGAACACTGTCATGTATTATGTTGAAATGTGCTTAACCCTTTACTGCTCAGAAACTCACTTTTACATGTGTGTAGTCCTTCAGAAAATCAAATTAAATTTAAGACCTTTCTTACTTTATTCAAGTTTAAAAGGCTTCATTTTCAGGCCTTAGGTTACTGATGAGCAGCAACCAGAATAAAACCTAGTTGCATATATAGCCTTTTTCATGTTGCTTCTAAGGGAAAGATGAATTTCTTAATCGTTACCTAGTCTACTTACATTTGCTAATACACTTGCAGGGGTGTGATTTTTCCGCAGATTTCCGCGGATCGGGTTGTCCCGGAGGTCACTTCTGAGATTCGCGTAAATTCGTTTTAAAAAATGTGGGGGAGAGGGGCTACCACCGATTCCGCGGACGTATTTCATAATCGGCCCGAAATATCCGCGACCTGTGAAATCTCTCCGCATTTTACACTAGTAGATTCTGCCTAAGCATTTTTAAAACGAGCGATATAATTGGCTGTCGTTTCCCAATCTTCCAATTAAAATCGTTTTCGTAAAATGCGCTCTGCTGATTTGTTTGCAAATGGCGCCGTTGTGAAGAGAAAATTAAGATTATTGAAATGACAAATAGCAATCGAATAAACGACTGACATCACCTAGTCTGATAAGAATAATGAAATGTGTTTGTCAAAAAAAAGACTACCTTTTAGATACAAACAACACATATTTTGTTAGAAAATGTGCCCACTGAATTTGTGTTACGGAAACCAGTGTTTGCAAATTGGAGTTTAGTCTACTCACGAAGTAAAACGATTAAGAAGAGTATCGTTCGAACATGGAAATAGACAAACATGATTTGATTTATATGTCTGTGGGTCTGTGTATAATCAGATTCATATGCATATTCTGCTTTATTATGTTTGTCACGCTGTTCAGTTAACTGAAATAGCGTTGAACTGAGTGAAGATGTGAAATGCAAGATATTGAAAGGTAAACAAATTAAATATATTAATTTAACTCAGTTAATACACCATTACACAAGAAGAACACCCAAGTGTGTTTGTTTATATTTAGTCCATTAACTTTAATTCAATACATTGAAAACTGCTGCTATTGATCACAATAAATTCTTACTTAACTGTTTACTTTGCATCCTCAGTATGTTAAATGTGATGTTTAACAGGTTTTTATAAAGAAATATTGTTATGAAGTTCAAGAAGTTATTTATTAGCTCATCTATTTTTTGAAAAAAAATTATGAGCTATTGTCATCACCTTGGCGTCGGCGTCGGCGTTGGCGTTGGCGTTGGCGTCGGCGTCCGGTTAAGTTTTGCGTTTAGGTCCACTTTTCTCAGAAAGTATCAATGCTATTGCATTCAAACTTGGTACACTTACTTACTATCATGAGGGGACTAGGCAGGCAAAGTTAGATAACTCTGGCGTGCATTTTGACAGAATTATGTGCCCTTTTTATACTTAAAAAATTGCAAATTTTGGTTAAGTTTTGCGTTTAGTTCCACTTTTCTCAGGAAGTATCAATGCTATTGCATTCAAACTTGGTACACTTACTTACTATCATGAGGGGACTGGGCAGGCAAAGTTAGATAACTCTGGCATGCATTTTGACAGAATTATGTGCCCTTTTTATACTTAGAAAATTGACAATTTTGGTTAAGTTTTGTGTTTAGGTCCATTTTATTCCTTAAGCATCAAAGCTATTGCTTTCATACTTGCAACACTTACTAACTATCATAAGGGGACTGTGCAGGCAAAGTAATGTAACTCTGACTGGCATTTTGACAGAATTATGTGCCCTTTTTATACTTAGAAAATTGAAAATTTGATTAAGTTTTGTGTTTAGGTCCACTTTATTCCTACAGTATCAAAGCTATTGCTTTCATACTTGCAAGATTTATGAACTATCATAAGGGGAAAAGTTATGTAACTCTGACTGGCATTTGGACGGAATTATGGGCCCTTTATACTTAGAAAATTGAAAATTTGGTTAAGATTTATGTTTTGGTCACTTTACCCCTAAAGTATCATAGATATTGCTTTCATACTTGGAACACTCACAAACTATCATAAGGGTACAGTAAAAGGACAAGTTGCATAACTCTGGTTGTCATTGTTACGGAATTATGGCCCTTTTTTGACTTAGTAACTTTTAATATATGGTTAAATTTTGTGTTTCGATCCACTCGAAGTATCAAGGCTATTGCTTTCAAACTTCAAATACTTACATGCTATCATGAGGTTACTGTACCTGGCAACTTGAATTTTACTTTGACCTTTGAATGACCTTGACTCTCAAGGTCAAATTATTAAATTTTGCTAAAATTGCCATAACTTCTTTATTTATGATTAGATTTGATTGATACTTTGATGAAACTACTCTTACCTGACATACCACAATAGACTTCACCCAAACCATCCCCCGTGCCCTCCCCCCCCTCCCCCCCCTCCCCCCCCCCCCCCTATTTTTTTTTTTTTTTTTTTTTTTTTTTTATAAGATCATCTCACAAATGACCACCACACCCTCACACTATACCCCCACCCCACCCCCCCCCACCCCCCCCCCCAAATTTTTTTTTTTTTTTTTTTTTTTTTTTTTTTTTTTTAAGATCATCTCACAAATTATCACCACACCCTCACACTATACCCCCCCCCCCCCCCGATTTTTTTTTTTTTTCTTTTTTTTTTTCGCTTTTTTGGAAGATAATGTAATAAATGTCCACAACCCCACACTATACACCCCTCTTCACTCCACTCCTCCCTCCTTTGTGATTGAAAATGAGAGTCCCTTCACCTTTAAAAAGAAAATAGATGAGCGGTCTGCACCCGCAAGGCGGTGCTCTTGTTTTAATGTCTGTTTTCAGGTTTGTCATTGCGTTATGCGCGCCATTCGCGTAGTCAAAATCAGTCGACAGAATTTTCCTCCCCTCTGACTTTGCCTCAATCACACCCCTGACTTGTTAGAACTATTACTTCCATAACGGTATACAAGTTTAGCTGGCAATCTTTTGGACAAACATCATGCCAACAGCATGCACCAAGGCCTGTAGGATTTTTCCTGTTGTAAGCCTCCTGGGAAAATTTGGTTTCAGGCATGTGCGTAAAGTTTCATGCCAGATTAGCCTGTGCAGTCCACACAGGCTAATCAGGGTAACACTTTCTGCCAAAACTCGTTTTTGTTAAGGAGAGACTTCCTTTAAACCAAAAAATTCCATTAAAGCAGAAAGTGTCGTTCCTCATTAGCCTTTGTGGACTGCACATGCTTATATGGGATGACATTTTAGGTTCTTGCATTAAGCCCAGTTTTCGTAGAGTCCAATGTAATCCAGTGAGTATTTACTTTACTTCCAGTCCTCTCTGAAGTTCACCAATGAGCCTCCACAAGGTATCAAGGCGGGTCTGAAGAGAACATACGCTGGTATCAGTCAAGACTTCCTCGATGTGAACGCTATGCCCATGTGGAAGCCTCTCTTGTATGGTGTCTCTTTCCTGCACACTGTTGTACAGGTCAGACTATTCAAACCATGTGTACAATCATTTGCATGAGTGTATGTGAATAGACTTTGATATAATTAATTCAAGGCAAATTCTACTTCTGTATAAAGTTCTGATGCAGGTCTGTATCACAAACAATTATCGTTTGAACCAGCAGAAACAACGTTTGCTAAAAAGTATATTGACCTCACTGTACTGGTAATTGCTTTTTGGAAAATCTCTTTTGGGCCAGTAGCTGAATGATACACATATACTGTAGTGTTGTTGGTGTATGTCCTCTGTCAATTGTAAAGTGTGCATGTTTTGGGAGTAAAAGCAGTCCTTATGATTAAAAATATACACTTACAATACAGCTGTATGTTTTTTATTATCATAATACATTTCTTTATTTTTTTAAACATCTTAGTTCTGCAACCCCATTACCTTTTTTGCTGGCATAGCTTTTTTTGTTTGATTACTGTTTTTGTAATGGTCTTAAATGCAAAAATCTGAAATGACCATTTTGAATGTTAACTTTTAACTTCACGAAATAAAAATATTATATTACGGTAATGCTATTTTAGGAGCGTAGAAAGTTTGGGCCATTAGGTTGGAACATCCCCTACGAGTTCAACTCCTCTGACTGGCAGGCCAGTGTGCAGTTCTGTCAGAACCATATGGACGATATGGACATCAAAAAGGTTATAGAAAAATAGATAATGTGCCTAGATCTTGGAAAATGGGGCTTAATTCATGTGCTTAGTGTCCGGGATGATTATTTGACTTAACTGAATTTTTGCTAAGAAGAGACTTTCCTTAAACAAAAAATACCATAAAATTGAAAAATATTGTCCTTTATTAGCCTGTTCAGGCTAATATGAGACGACACTTTACGCACATGCATTAAGCCCCTTTTGTATGCTCCCCCAAAAAAATTTGGGGGAGCATATAGTCATCGCTTTGTCTGTCCGTGCGTGTGTCCGTCTGTCCGTGCACAATTTTTGTCCGGGCTATTTTTCAGCAATTAATGACTGGAATTCAATTAAACTTTATGGGAAGCTTCACTACCAAGCGGAGATGTGCATATTATCAGCCGGTTCTAGGTCGGATGATTTTTTCACAGAGTTATGGCCCTTTGAAATTTTCTATAACCTGTACATAAAGTGCAATTCTTGTCTGGGCTATTTCTACCCAACTACTGACTGGAATTCAATGAAACTTTATTGGAAGCTTAACTACCTTAAGGAGATGCGCATGTTATTTGTGGGTTCTGGTTAGATGATTTATTTAGAGAGTTATGGCCCTTTTAAATTTTTAAGTTGCTAAACCATCCATCTTTTTATTTTGTCCAAAGTTATGCCCCTCAAGACGTTTCCTTTTATCTGCAATATAGTGCAATATTGTGACAAAAGAAACCTTTGGGGAGCTTCACCCGTCTCCGATGGTTTCTTGTTTAATATTAATTGTATTCATATACAAGTGTACCTTTTACACTTGAGGTCTTAAACTTAATTTTTCTGCTCTATAATTATCTATATAATTAAACAATTGCAGTCATATTTTTTTTCACCATTTGTGATGTCACTACTGTTAGGGTGTGTCCTGGGTGACTGTGCGCTACATGCTGGGAGAGGTGCAGTATGGAGGCAGGGTCACTGATGACTATGACAAGAGACTGCTCAATACATTTGGAAGGGTAGGCTGCAATTGATTGGCAGTTTCAATATTTGTACTGTCTATGGTTGTGATAATTTCATTAACTTACAACATCAATTCCTTATTTTGTGTTTATGGTATTTTAGACTATTGGCAGAGGCAATTTTTAGCATGATTAATTTTAAAGCATTTATCAAAATTAATAGCACAGACTAATCAGGGCAGAACTTTGCGCCCAAACTGGATTTTTGTTAAGAAAGCTTTCCTTTGAATGAAAAAATGCCATAAAGGCGGAAAATGTTTCCCTGATCAGTCTTTTCCCAGAATGAAGGTCATATTGTCTATCTTGCAGGTGTGGTTTGGGGACTTCATGTTTGAAGACAAGTTCCAGTTCTATGAAGGCTACAAGATTCCAAAGATCAAGACCTATGATCAGGTGATGCAGCATATCGAGCAGTTGCCTTTGGTGGACTCCCCTGAAGCATTTGGACTACACCCCAACGCTGATATCACGTAAGGGACCTACTTATGATAACCAGAATTTCCCAAATACAGGAAACACACATGCAGAAAGATTAGTTTTTTGTGCCAAAAAATCATACATATGTTCATTGTAAGGAAAAATGTAAAATATATGTGCCTCATTTTAGGAAAAGTGGGCTTAATGCATGCACATTAAGAGTCACTTTACCCACATGCAATAAGCCTGTGTAATTTGCTGAGCCTTATCAGGGATTACACTTTACCCACATGCAATAAGCCTATGTAATTTGCTTAGCCTTATCAGGGATTACACTTTACCCACATGCAATAAGCCTATGTAATTTGCTTAGCCTTATCAGGGATTACACTTTACCCACATGCAATAAGCCTGTGTAATTTGCTTAGCCTTATCAGGTATTACACTTTACGCACATGCAATAAGCCTATGTAATTTGCTTAGCCTTATCAGGGATTACACTTTACGCACATGCATTAAACCTTATTTTCCCAAAACATGGCTCATATTTAGAGCCATTGAAAAATACACAGTTTTGCTTCTCATTTACTCTTTTTTGCCTCCAAATTGATGTAGTAATTCCAATTGAGTTTATGCACATAATTCTAAACTTGCATTAATATCAAGTAGAGCAAACTATTTATAAACATGCACTCAAATGACAAATTAAAAATCAAATGATGTTGCAATCATTGTTAATGTACAAACATATGTAATTTCCAATGAATTTAACATGCTTGTGTCTTATAACATATCTATCTTTGGGAATATTAGATTAAGTAATACCAGGTGTAATATGTAAAAGATTTAGACTGTACTTGTATGGCTTAAAGACTTCATGTAGAAAACAAGATGGTTCAAAATTCTATTTGTTTGTCTTATGAAAAACAACACAATTGTGTTACTTTTCTGGCAGCGTGTTTATATTGTGCAGACACTATAGGGTCATACTCTGTGCAATCAAAGAGAAGTGAGCCACGTTCTTGAAAATGGGCTTAATGCATGTGCTCAAATTGTCATCCCAGATTAGCCTTTGAAGTAAAACTGAATTTTCAGTAAGAAGAGACTTCCTTAAATTAAAAAGTAGCATAAAAGACTGAAGTGTTGTCCTTGATTAGCCTGTGCAGACTGCAGAGGCTTATCTGCTGCAACACTTTACGCATTTGCATTGCCACAGGTTCCAGACAAACATGGCCTCAAGTATCCTGGACACAGTTATGAGCATCCAACCCAAGGAGGGTGGGGGAGGGGCAGGAGAGACACGCGAGACTGTTGTCTTCAGAATGGCAGAGGATATGCTGGAGAAACTACCCGCAAACTACGTACCACATGAGGTATACCAGCAACATGCAAGTTTTCTCATCAGTTCAGAATAGTTTTTTAAATGGTTTATTTAAAAATACAAGAATTGTGTTTGCAAATTTAAAGCAGTTACAAGTTGTGTGTGTGTGTTTTTTGCACGAACTTATTGACATGATTGGTCAAGAAATAAATATAGTTCATTGGAAGTTATTAAGCATCTTAATAAGATATATATGGTGCAATGACCTGTGTGACAATGGCTCCTGATAATGAGTGGTAAACTATTAGCAAACTGCACAATGTTAACTGTGTGAAAGGTAAGAATTATGTTGAGTTTTTCTTTTTAAACAAAAAAATAGAACAGCAAGAATCTAAAAAAAAATCAGTATATTACTCCTAAGAAAAAGGTTATTAAGGTAAATTGACAGTAATGTATAATGACTACATGTTCATGACAGGATTCACCTTGAAAAGCACAGTTTCTCACGTTCTGTATGTTTTGTTGTTATCAAGCGCACAAACAAGTGCAATATGCTATATAATTCAAATTCTTATTATATACAATAATTTGTATTTAAATTGTTGCAAATAACTTACAAACAGGAGAAACAAAATAACATTTTTTGTGTGATTATAATTTTAAAAGCAAACTTATGTAACTGATGTAAAGGAACTAGACAGGAAAGTCTCATTATTGATTGCTAGCTCTACTGGCCGAAGGCCGGAAGAGCTTATGTGATGGCGTGGTTTCCGTCCGTGCGTGCGTGCATTAGACTTGTTCTTGTTTACGCGATTAAGTCCAGAGTTTTCATCAGATTCTTTTCAAACTTGTTCAGTGTCTTTATATTAATGAGGACTCGAATCCTATTGAAAATGGGTAACATCAGAGTAAAAAGTCCAGAATTATCTCCCCTTGAATTGAGAAAATTGTGAAATAAGGCTTGTTTACGCAATTAAGTCCACAGTTTTCATCCAATCATTTCCCAACTTGCACAGTGTCTTTTTCTGAATGATGAGTCAAACCCTATTGAAAATGAGCAATATCGGAGTTATAAGTCCAGAATTATCTCCCCTTGATTTTGAGAAAAAATAAAAATTCTGTTTTTTATGTGATAAAAGTCCATAATTTTCGTTCAATTCTTGGCAAACTTGCACAGTGTCTTTGTATCAATGAGGACTCAAACCCTTTTTTAAAAAGAGCAATATCGAAGCAATAAGTCCAGAATGACTTCCCCTTGAATATGAGAAAATTTTGAAATCCCACTTGTTTGCGCAATTAATTCCACAGTTTTCATCCAATTATTTCCAAATGTGCACAGTATCTTTATATCAATGAGGACTTGAACCAGACTGAATATAAGCAGTATCGGAGAAATAAGTACACAATAATTTCCCCTTGAATTTGAAAATTTCTCCTTGTTTGCGCGATTAAATACACAGTTTCCATCTTATTCTTTCCAAACTTGCACAGTGTTTATAGCAGTAGAGCGATTCAGGCCCTCATGGGCCTCTTGTTTTTCTAGGAAGCCATTTATCCAATGTTGTTTGTTTACCCTGGTAGGTGAAGGACCGACTGAAGAAGATGGGCCAGCTTCATCCACTGAACATCTTCCTCAAGCAGGAGATTGACCGCATGCAGAGGGTGATCACGATTGTCCGAGTCACCCTCAGTGACCTCAAACTGGCCATTGAAGGCACCATCATCATGTCTGAGGTACAGTGTTGATTATCATGTTGGTGGTGATGGTGTAAGCGTTAACATTTGAAGGGCGTTTAATTAAAACCTTTGTGAACATTTAATTGTGATAAAGATATCTGTTTAAGTGCATAGACTTGAAGATTCTAATAATGTATTGACATCAAATGCACAAAATATGGTTTATATAGATACGTAGGTTATTATCCCCCTCCATAGGCGGAGGGATATTGTTTTGGCGTTGTCCGTCTTTCCGTCCAACTTTCTGTCCGTCCGGCACTTTTGTGTCTGGAGCCATATCTTAGGAGTGCTTTGGCGGATTTCAATGAAACTTGGTATGAGTATATATATGGATAAGAGGATGATGTACGCCAAATGGCATTGTACACCATCTGTTAATAACAGAGTTATAGCCCTTTGTATCTTGGAAAAATGCTTTTTTGTGTCCGGAGCCATATCTTGGAGGTGCTGTGGCGGATTTCATTGACACTTGGTATGAGTATATATATATGGATAAGAGGATGATGCATGCCAAATGGCATTGTACATCATTGGATAATAAAGGAGTTATGGCCCTTTGTATCTTGAAAAATGCTTTTTTGAGTGTCACTTTTGTGTCTGGAGCCATATCTTAGAAGTGCTTTGGCGGATTTCAATGAAACTTGGTATGAGTATATATATTGATAAGAGGATGATGCACGCCTAATGGCATTGTACACCATCTGTTAATAACAGAGGAATGGCCCATTGTATCATGGAAAATTATTTTTTGTGTCTGGAGCCATATCTTGGAAGTGCTTTGGAGGGTTTCATTGAAACTTGGTATGAGTATATATATGGATAAGAGGATGATGCACCCCAAATGGCATTGTACACCATTGGATAATAAAGGAGTTATGGCCCTTTGTATCTTGAAAAAATGCTTTTTTGAGTGTCAAATATGACACTTTTGTATCCAGAAGCATATTGGCGGGGGATAACAATTCAACAAATTTGCTTGTTTATCAGAAACTTATGTTGTGAAATCAGATGATTATCTTGACTAAAGAAGTATAAAAATATGTTTAAATGTTGGTTTGTGGCACATACAGATGGTAGAAGAAAAATAGCTTGTGATTGGCTCAATCTCAAGCTGTTTCTTTACTAATTACACATAATAACAAGGTGTTAGCCTCGCTATGGGGAAAAAGATGCTTGATATAGGGGCCTGAAGTGTCATCATAGACAAACCTGTTCTGTCTGCACAGGCTAATTAGGGACAACACTTTGCTTTAATTGTATTTTCCTTTTGAAAGAATTCTCTTCTAAGCGTTAATCCATTTTGGGCAGAAAGTGTCAATCCTATTATGCCTGTGCCAACTGCACAGGCTTATCTGGGATGACACTTAATATACATGCACTAAGCCCAGTTTTTTCAGATCAAGGCTTGTTTGTTTTCAGGACCTGCGTGACGCACTGGACAACATGTTTGATGCCAAGGTGCCCAGCCTGTGGAGGAAGGTGTCCTGGCAGTCTTCCACGCTGGGCTTCTGGTACACGGAGCTGCTAGAGAGGAATGAGCAGTTCAGTCGATGGGTGTTTGAAGGCAGGCCTTTTGTCTTCTGGATGACAGGGCTGTTTAATCCACAAGGTGACGCCTTTGGCTTTTGTTCTGAGAATAATTGAAGCAAAGAAATATGACACAGTTATATTACTATGATAGTTGACTTGCCAATGGGTCACATACTTTTAAAAATAATTTGCCACCATGAATTTTAACAATGGGTATGTGGGCGTCCTCTTTACAAAACCCCTTGCTCCTTCATCATACTGATGGCATTTCAAATAAATCTTCCTCTTAACAAATTAAGCTTCAATTTGATAAAACAGGACTTAGTGCATGTGATAAGTGTCATCTTAAATTATCCTGTCCAATCAGCACAGGCTAATCAGGGACAACACTGTCCATCTATATTGGATTTTTGATGAGGTAGGACTTCCTTAAACAAAAAATAATATAAGCAGAAAGTGTCCCTGATAAGCCTGTGTGGACTGCACAGGCAAACGTAGGGCACATGAATTAAGCCCATTTTTTTCAGAACAAGGCTAAATTGTTTTAAACTTTCACCATGATGAACCAAATGAGAAAGGCATGCGAGTGAAGTGATAAATCTGTGCTATCATCCCCAGGTTTCCTGACTGCCATGAGACAGGAGGTGACTCGCGCACACAAGGGCTGGGCGCTGGACTCAGTCACACTGCACAATGATGTACTGAAGCACAGCAAGGAGGACATTATGGGTGCCCCTTCAGAGGGAGTCTTCATCTACGGCCTATACCTGGACGGAGCCTCCTGGGACAGGCGCAACTGTCGCCTCACAGAGTCCAATCCCAAGGTGCTGTTCACTCTGCTACCCGTGGTTCACATGTACGCAGTCAACTCTACGGCCCCCAAGGACCCCCGCCTGTACCTGTGTCCTGTCTACAAGAAACCCCACAGGACTGATCTCACCTACATCACCTTCATTGTGCTGAAGACCACACAAAATCCTGACCACTGGATACTCAGGGGAGTGGCTGCACTCTGTGACATTAAATAAGCTCCTTGTTTATTTATGTGTACATGTTATCAAAAACATTCTAATTATTTCATTGACATTATTTATTGGTAAATGTTGATTTTAAATATCTCATTTGTAAATTTACCTGTTCTTTACTGTTGAAGAAATAAAATGTCAAGTTCATGTTGCTTACGTGCGCAGTCAGATTTAAATACGACAAAAAAAAATAATATTGTAAGACTTGGTACCTTCACACAGAAATAATGATTAGCTTACAGTAAAATTGTTGTGTTCCTTGTTCATATCAAATTATATACTCCACACAGTACTAAATTTAATTCTGAAATGTTATGAAAATATGGAAAGCTTATATAATAAAATACACAAAATACACATAACTTTTTCCAAACCGTTCAACTTTTTTAAGCAAATAGTATTTAGAAGGAGAACTTTTTAGACCTCTCAGACGCAGGACTTAAAGCATTAAATCCCAAAACTATGCCTTATCAAACTGATTTCAGTACTTATTATGTCAGGCTTTATGAGTTGATATTTGTATATAAAATACTGATATATGTTTTGAAAATTTTATACAAAGTTACAATATTATTAGAGCACATTTTGTGCGTTTGTTCAGGAAAATTTTCCAAAAATGCGTAACTAATGCTCTCAGTGCCCCAGGACTTATTGTCGGGATCATGTTTCAATTATTATAGCCATAATTCTGACTCTTTATTTTTCATATACTTCTGTGTGTAGGTATGAGCAAAACTCTTACAAGCTCCAAATGGATTGAAACTGTGGATAGAACTAGATATCATGGCAAACCATCTCACAATTTTGCTAGAATTACCAGTAAGGCCCTGTATTTTGCACATGGGTACCATTAAGTAAACAATCTCTGCCAAGCCCAACTCATCTTGCATTTCTTAAAGGATATTTACCAAACTTTCAAGACTGAACATAAGTTAACCTGCGCATGTTGTTATGCCTTTGTGATTTAATTATTTTGCGTGCAATTCAAGTCCTTTTATGACCCCTTCGTCGAAGGCAGCATACAGAAATTGCACTGCCAGTCCTTCACCCTGGATGTCTGTCCAAAAAATTCATATTATCAGCAATTACTTTGCAATAAATCATTAATGGATTTTAAAATAATTTGGCACAAATGTCAACAGTCGTCACAGGACGTGTTGCTTGATACACCTGCTTTTCAACTCCAAGGTCAAGGTAACATCAAAGGTCAAATTTTGCCCCAAAAATCTTGTAAACGATCTTAAGACCATGTGTTGGGTGTAAAGCCTGACTACCTCAAAGGTCAAGGTTACTTATATGTCACTAGTTACATTTGGCCATAAAACATCCTGAAATTTCCTGTCTCAGCAATAGCTTTGCAATATAGAGGTGGACTTGTAAATACCCAAGTCTCGATGTGATATGTCGAAATTAGGATGCGGTGGCGGTAGAATGCAAGAATACAATGCGAGATTGTGATCAAATCGTGTTTTCCATAATTGTTTGCATAACGATTGTACGTAATGTCAGTCAACAAAACACCATTATGAAAACATACAATTACATTCGGCCACAACTGGGGTGAATGATATGTAGGAAAAATAAAAACAATTCTTGAGCATAAATTACTTTGGTACCTTCTAGTGAAGGTTTCTGATGTCAAATGAACATTATCCAGACCGTTTTTCTTCGCTTATAGAAAATAATTATGATTATCCCCAAGAATGTCATCTGTGTTCTTTCATGCTGAAGTGGTTTTCTGTCTAAATATGCTCATCAACTATCTACATGTTTATCTTTCTCTAAGTGATAACACCTTTGACAATACTGTTACACATGCCACACCTCGGCTGCTATTTTGACTAATGTGTTCATTGTAGTTGCATATATAACCATTAGTATACGGTTTAAATTGCATTTCAAAGTGTACGCTATCTAGCAATTTAAGTGCAAACATAGACTTCATACAGCTTTAAGGTCATAATTTCTGTAAAAGAAACTTCTGATTCTCAAAGTCATTGTGAATGACAGTCACTTTGAGATAAAAGTTCATCAATATTAGGAACAATTATTTTATAAGTACGACAATAAATAATGTAAAAAGCAACATCTTTTTTAATCTTTTTAATAACTATCAAGAGTTCATCTTGAAATTGTAAACAATAATTTTTCACAAACAAAAATTTTAAGCACACCTTAGTTACAGGAAAGCTTATTTCCTTTTATAATCTTTGAATTTTTACAGAAGTGTATTTCCTTAAATTGTTTTTGAAAATGTATAGACTTGTTAGCTATAACTTATAAACACATATAACAGTACATAAACCTTTAACGAAAATATCTTGTTTTTTCAAAAACACCACAAAACATGTACAGTTAACATAACTTTCCATTCTCTCAGTAAACACATCAATCTTAGTATGTCAGAAAACAAAACTCTCCTTATAATAGTCAACATGAAGTCTGTTTAGGGCATTTCTTGTACAGCTTTCACACATTTTGCCATGGTCTGTGATGCTCGACCAATAGAGTTTGTCATATAGAAATCCTTCAAGTTTAGCAAAGACGGTGTCAGTGGTTTTTCTTCCAATTTTCCAGATATGCCCTGAAAAGACAGAAGGGCAAAGTTTAAATACCAACCTTGTGCAATAAGTTATCAACGTTTAGTACAGTAAGAAGTATCCCATCATTCCCTTAAGAAGTAATACACATGAGCCACAGACTGGGAAAACAGGGCTTAATGCGCCTGTGTAATGTCCCACATTAGTCTGTTCTGTGGGCACTGAATCATGGACAATAATTTCCGCTTTGATGGTCTTTTTCTGTAAAGGAATTTTCTTCTTAGTGAAAATTCAGTTTAGGCAAAATGTAATGTCCCAGATTAGCCTGTTCAGTTTTACAATATACGTATATGCATTAAACCCTGTTCTCCCACAGACAGACTCAACAAGGCTGCACAGAGGATAACATGAACACTTTTAAAGCCAATCTTTTACCTGCAATTACTGATGTAACTGACTGAAATGGTTGTTATTCAATCTGCAAAACAATTATTATTTTTTAAGTTCAAAACAAATAACCAGCATGTTGTGTGCTAGGTCAAGGTTCAAGTAATGTATTCACTTACAGCTGCAAGTTCCTGTGCCTGTTTGAAGTAGTTGGCATCCTCGGCTGCCCCGTACTGTACAAGATTGGGTGAGACGTCGTACAGGCGGTCTCTCACATCCTGAATACGATCATAGGGCAGGGCATTGCCTGTCATCTGTGGGAGAGATACAAATTACGTGTCAAGTGCACAATATTTCACTTAAGGCTCAAACAAAATGTATACTAGTGAACACAATTTTTTTTAGACAACACACTTTGTGTCCGATTTTCACACAAATGCTTTATTACGGGCAATTTATATCATGAAAATGGTTTGCAATATAAATGATGATTAAAATAGCCCATGTTTGTGCAAGCAATTTTTTGTACACAATTTGAAGTTAGGTCTGTTACTAAAAAATCAAAGATTGTGTATTCCAAAAAAGAAGAAATCATAGCAATTGACAAAGATATGTTTTGAGTTTGTTAAATAAACATGTCTCATTCAAAAACATAAGTATACTGTCCACAATGTCCTCAACAAGCATGGTTATGATCACCAGTATACTGTCCACAATGTTCTCTACAAGCATGGTTATGATCACCAGTATACTGTCCACAATGTCCTCTACAAGCATGGTTATGATCACCAGTATACTGTCCACAATGTCCTCTACAAGCATGGTTATGATCACCAGTATACTGTCCACAATGTCCTCTACAAGCATGGTTATGATCACCAGTATACTGTCCACAATGTCCTCTACAAGCATGGTTATGATCACAAGTATACTGTCCACAATGTCCTCAACAAGCATGGTTATGATCACCAGTATACTGTCCACAATGTCCTCAACAAGCATGGTTATGATCACCAGTATACTGTCCACAATGTCCTCAACAAGCATGGTTATGATTACCAGTATACTGTCCACAATGTCCTCTACAAGCATGGTTATGATCACCAGTATACTGTCCACAATGTCCTCTACAAGCATGGTTATGATCACCAGTATACTGTCCACAATGTCCTCTACAAGCATGGTTATGATCACCAGTATACTGTCCACAATGTCCCCTACAAGCATGGTTATGATCACCAGTATACTGTCCACAATGTCCTCAACAAGCATGGTTATGATCACCAGTATACTGTCCACAATGTCCTCTACAAGCATGGTTATGATCACCAGTATACTGTCCACAATGTCCTCAACCAGCATGGTTATGATCACCAGTATACTGTCCACAATGTCCTCTACAAGCATGGTTATGATCACAAGTATACTTCCACAATGTCCTCTACAAGCATGGTTATGATCAGCAGTATACTGTCCACAATGTCCCCTACAAGCATGGTTATGATCACCAGTATACTGTCCACAATGTCCTCAACAAGCATGGTTATGATCACCAGTATACTGTCCACAATGTCCTCAACAAGCCTGGTTATGATCACCAGTATACTGTCCACAATGTCCTCAACCAGCATGGTTATGATCACCAGTATACTGTCCAGAATGTCCTCAACAAGCATGGTTATGATCACCAGTATACTGTCCACAATGTCCTCAACAAGCATGGTTATGATCACCAGTATACTGTCCACAATGTCCTCTACAAGCATGGTTATGATCACCAGTATACTGTCCACAATGTCCTCAACAAGCATGGTTATGATCACCAGTATACTGTCCACAATGTCCTCTACAAGCATGGTTATGATCACCAGTATACTGTCCACAATGTCCTCTAAAAGCATGGTTATGATCACAAGTATACTGTCCACAATGTCCTCTACAAGCATGGTTATGATCAGCAGTATACTGTCCACAATGTCCCCTACAAGCATGGTTATGATCACCAGTATACTGTCCACAATGTCCTCAACAAGCATGGTTATGATCACCAGTATACTGTCCACAATGTCCTCAACCAGCATGGTTATGATCACCAGTATACTGTCCACAATGTCCTCTACAAGCATGGTTATGATCATCAGTATACTGTCCACAATGTCCTCAACAAGCATGGTTATGATCACCAGTATACTGTCCACAATGTCCTCAACAAGCATGGTTATGATCACCAGTATACTGTCCACAATGTCCTCAACAAGCATGCTTATGATCACCAGTATACTGTCCACAATGTCCTCAACAAGCCTGGTTATGATTACCAGTATACTGTCCACAATGTCCTCAACAAGCCTGATAATGATCACCAGTATACTGTCCACAATGTCCTCAACAAGCCTGGTTATGATTACCAGTATACTGTCCACAATGTCCTCAACAAGCATGGTTATGATCACCAGTATACTGTCCACAATGTCCTCAACAAGCATGGTTATGATCACCAGTATACTGTCCACAATGTCCTCAACAAGCATGGTTATGATCACCAGTATACTGTCCACAATGTCCTCTACAAGCATGGTTATGATCACCAGTATACTGTCCACAATGTCCTCAACAAGCATGGTTATGATCACCAGTATACTGTCCACAATGTCCTCAACAAGCATGGTTATGATCACCAGTATACTGTCCACAATGTCCTCTAAAAGCATGGTTATGATCAACAGTATACTGTCCACAATGTCCTCTACAAGCATGGTTATGATCACCAGTATACTGTCCACAATGTCCTCTACAAGCATGGTTATGATTACCAGTATACTGTCCACACTGTCCTCTACAAGCATGGTTATGATCACCAGTATACTGTCCACAATGTCCTTTATAAGCATGGTTATGATCACCAGTATACTGTCCACAATGTCCTCAACAAGCCTGGTTATGATTACCAGTATACTGTCCACAATGTCCTCAACAAGCATGGTTATGATCACCAGTATACTGTCCACAATGTCCTCAACAAGCATGGTTATGATCACCAGTATACTGTCCACAATGTCCTCAACAAGCATGGTTATGATCACCAGTATACTGTCCACAATGTCCTCTACAAGCATGGTTATGATCACCAGTATACTGTCCACAATGTCCTCAACAATCATGGTTATGATCACCAGTATACTGTCCACAATGTCCTCAACAAGCATGGTTATGATCACCAGTATACTGTCCACAATGTCCTCAACAAGCATGGTTATGATCACCAGTATACTGTCCACAATGTCCTCTAAAAGCATGGTTATGATCAACAGTATACTGTCCACAATGTCCTCTACAAGCATGGTTATGATCACCAGTATACTGTCCACAATGTCCTCTACAAGCATGGTTATGATTACCAGTATACTGTCCACACTGTCCTCTACAAGCATGGTTATGATCACCAGTATACTGTCCACAATGTCCTTTATAAGCATGGTTATGATCACCAGTATACTGTCCACAATGTCCTCAACAAGCCTGGTTATGATTACCAGTATACTGTCCACAATGTCCTCAACAAGCATGGTTATGATCACCAGTATACTGTCCACAATGTCCTCTACAAACATGGTTATGATCACCAGTATACTGTCCACTATGTCCTCCACAAGCATGGTTATGATCACCAGTATACTGTCCACAATGTCCTCTACAAGCATGGTTATGATCACCAGTATACTGTCCACAATGTCCTCTACAAGCATGGTTATGATCACCAGTATACTGTCCACAATGTCCTCAACAAGCCTGGTTATGATTACCAGTATACTGTCCACAATGTCCTCAACAAGCATGGTTATGATCACCAGTATACTGTCCACAATGTCCTCAACAAGCATGGTTATGATCACCAGTATACTGTCCACAATGTCCTCAACAAGCATGGTTATGATCACCAGTATACTGTCCACAATGTCCTCAACAAGCATGGTTATGATCACCAGTATACTGTCCACAATGTCCTCTACAAGCATGGTTATGATCACCAGTATACTGTCCACAATGTCCCCAACAAGCATGGTTATGATCACCAGATCATATGAGCCACGTTCTGGGAAAACTGGGCTTAATGCAGTAGCGTTTACATCAGATTTTCATTGGGAAGAAACCAAAAAATCCATTAACCCAGCCAGTGTTGTCCACACAGGCTAATCTTGGATGACACTTTACTCACATGCTTTATTAGATCAGTTTAACCATGTCAAGGCTTATATATCTCATTCACCTCTGAGAGAGCCCTGATGATTTTCCAGTCCTCCCTGGCCAACATAGGTGGTGTGACAGCAGTCTTGGTGTACTGTGCCCGCCCCTCCGTGTTCACATACGTGGCATCCTTCTCTGTGTACGCTGCCCCAGGCAGGATCACGTCGGCCATAGCAGCACCACGATCACCATGGTGACCTGAGTGGGACAATATATACCAGTATTTAATTATTTGTTTGAGGGGGGGGGGGAGAAATTTTTTAAGTATAAAATGTGTTCTGCATAGGTTTATTTGTTCAAACAAAATTGTTCTCATAAGAATCACATAATCATACATATCAAGTAACAATGAAATATTAGGTCATGTTAAGGGAAACTTTATTCTGGCAGCAATTCTTTTATTCAGAAAAAAACACACCCTCAATTCCGCCAGAAAAGCACATTTTACATGACCAACTTATCTTTATTTACCTGAGCTTATAACACTATATTATATAAGTAGAAAGTTAAACTCAGATGGCATTTCTTAACTAATCAGATTTGCAGCTTTGTGTAATATGATTAAATGTATCGCTGTGCAACAAAACCAGTATATAACAGCTGATGCATAAAAGCCCATAAGCACTTCAACATGAACGAATATTTTGTACAATATTTCTAAAAATAAAGTAAACATATACAAAATCAATCATCTTTATATCAAAAGCCACAATTTTGACGCTAGATGTGCTCTCGTTACATAGATTTTACACGATACAAATGCTCGTTGTTTTTTTTGTGTCGCAATAAATTCCATGTGAATTTCCAACTACGATATCCGAACATTTACGAGCAAATGCGACATTAACTTTGGGCAGATTCAGAAGCACGAAGTAGTTCCCATGAATATATCGTTCTTCCGACGCTGCTTAAAGCCAATCTCGCATTTGCTCGTAAATGTTCGGATATTGTGGCGGGAAATTTACATGGAAAATATTGTTGCACACAAAATAAACCCCAGCATTTTGTATCTTGTTAAATCTATGTTACCAGACTGCATCTAGCATCAAAATTTAAGCCATTTCTATAAGGAACAATGTATTTTATGGGCAAACTTTATTTTACTAAATATTTTGTGAAACATTCGTTGATTTTGAGTATTTATGTTACTTACTATTTGAGCCTCGTTCTGTGACAATGGGATAAATGCATGTGAGTTAAGTGTTGTTATAGATTAGCGTGTGCAGCCTGCAATCAGGGAGGACAATTTTGGCTTTTTAAGAGTTTTTCATTCTAATTAAGCCTCTTCTAAACTAAACTCTAAAGTTGAGGCAGAAAGTGTTGTCCCTGATTAGCCTGTGCGGAATCTAGGATGATACTTTATGCACGTGCCCGTTTTCCCAGAGCAAGGGTCATGTATAAGTAACCCACAACTGATGTATAACTCTTTCACATAGCATCTCCTGCTCACACATACCCTGGTAGATGACAAAGCAGTCTTTGGGCAGCTGGTCTCGTGTGAGGGCCCCCTCGTCTGCCCCCAGCATGTAGAGTACGCTGGGTGGGTTGTTACGGATGTACTCCACACCAGCCTTATAGCCCAGGTCCAGAGCTGCCACCTGGCTGGCCACCTAGCAACAAAACCTTCAACACTGGGCAACATTTCAGGAATGCAAACAAGAACCAGGAAATCTGTTCTAAGCGGAACATCAATTGTGACCAAGTTTGGTGAGGATTGGATGAAAACTACTTGAATTAGAGAGTGGACAACATGGTGTGGTTTAAAAGATACCCCGTGACCTTGTTTTTGACCCAGCATGACCCATATTCAAACTTACCCTAGACATTATAAAGATACAACTTCTGACCAATTTTGGTGAAGATTGGATAAAAACTACTTGAATTAGAGAGCGGACAACATTGTGATGTTTAAAACCCACTAAGTGACCCCGTGACCTTGTTTTTGACCCGGCATGACCCATATTCAAACTTACCCTAGACGTTATCAAGATACATCTTCTGACCAATTTTGGTGAGATTGGATAAAAACTACTTGAATTAGAGAGCGGACAACATGGTGAGGTTTAAAACACACTAAGTGACCCTGTGACCTAGTTTTTGACCCGGCATGGCCCATGTTCAAACTTGTCCTGCACATCATCTAGTTACAACTTCTGACCAAGTGTGGTGAAGATCAGATTTAATTTACTTGAAATAGAGAGCGGACACCATGCTCAATGTGTAAAAGTACTAAGTGACCCTGTGACCTAGTTTTTGATCTGGCATGGCCCATGTTCTAACTTGGCCTTTAGAATATCTAGATAAAACTTCTGACCAAGTTTGGTGAAGATCGGATGAAAACTACTTGAATGAGAGAGAGGACACCATGCTGAATGTTAAAAAACGCACCAAGTGATCCCTTGACCTAGTTTTTGACCCGGCAAGGCCCATGTTCGAACTTGGCCTTAAGATCATCTAGATACAACTTCTGACCAAGTTTGGTGAAGATCGGATGAAAACTACTTAAATTAGAGAGCGGACAACATGCTGAATGTTTAAAATGCACTAAGTGACCCCGTGACCTAGTTTTTGACCCGGCAAGACCCATGTTCGAACCATGTAGATACAACTTCTGACCAAGTTTGATGAAGATCAGATGAAAACAACTTGAATTAGAGAGCGGACACTTAATACGGACCGACAGACAAGTTCACTCCTATATACCCCCCTAAACTTCGTTTGTGGGGATATAATGAATGGTATTTGTTAAACAGGTTCTTAAGGACCCTGACAATTGTGAAAAAGGGTCAGTAGAAATATATTGGGTTCTCTCCTAATATTTATTTACTGACCCTGTATAACATTAAACCAGGTCAGTAAGAAGCCAGGTAACTAATAATATGGTACAGATGATATGTTTGTGAATAGCAGTTAAAAAATTATATAAAATGTTTTTTTAAAGTTGCGCTTAAAGCATGTGCACAAAGTGTTTTTTCAGAGAAGACATGTTCAGCCTAAACTGGAAGAGACTTCCTTTTAACCAAAGAACCATCAAATCCAAAAGTGTTGTATCTGATTAGCCTTCACAGACTAATCTATGACAACAATTTACGCCCATGCAGTAAGCCCTGTTCTCCAAAGGTGCGCCCCATATATAAACCAAGACTGACCCTGTGAAGTACATTGAGGACCTTCCAGTCGTCTCCACAGCCTGACTGTACCCGGGCGTTCTGGGCCATGGTGGCTACAGCCCGGTGTATGGCGGCCCCATCTTTCCTTTGGAGAGCTGCACTGCCAACAACCACCATTGGGTTCTTAGCTTTTCCTAGTGTCTGAAAATGGAAGTAAAACTGTAAATTTTTTATAAAATTGAGCCTCGCTATCGGAAAATATGTGCGTAAAGTGTTGTCCCAAATTAGGCTGTGCAATCTGCACAGGCTTATCTGGGACAACACTGTAAACACATGCATTTAGCCCTGTTTTTCCACAGATCAGCCCAATTTAACTTAACATTCCTTAATAAAACACACAGAAGGAGGAATAGTATTTAAGGCTCAGTGCTATAGTAGGATATTCCAACTTTGGAAAAAGCATTTTTACAGTTCTACATTTAATCTATAACATGGGACAAAATTGTCACAAAACCAGGTTTTCATTGTGAAAAAAAATCTGATAAAGGGAGAAAACTCAAACTGAACTTTTGAAATGAACAAACAAAATTAACCCCCTTTGTAAGTTTTTTTTTTTTTTTAAATCTATTTTTAGTCGTGGCGACCTTGACATTGGAGATATTGACGTGATTCTTTCGTGCGACACACCGTCCCATGATGGTGAACAAATGTGCCAAATGATTTTAAAATCTCACAATGAATGACATAGTTATGGCCAGGACAAGCTCATTTATGGCAATTTTTGACCTTTGAACTCAAAGTGTGACCTTGACCTTGGAGATATCGGCGTAATTATTTCGCGCGACACACCGTCCAATGATGGTGAACAAATGTGCCAAATGATTTTAAAATCTGACAATGAACGACATAGTTATGGCCCGGACAAGCTTGTTCCGCCCGCCCGCCAGCCAGCCAGCCCGCCCGCATTCGCCAATCTAATAACCAGTTTTTTCCTTCGGAAAACCTGGTTAAAAATCATTGCATAATTTTTGGGGAAGGACATTTTATTCATTTTGTTTCTGTCATTTCCTTGTATCTTAAAATTGACTAAAACCTCTGTGAATGGAAGTAGCAACAGAAAAATATAAAGCTTCGTAAATGATTGCACATATTTGAAAATAAGAATCTTGAAAAATGCATAAAAAAAAACTTTTACTTTCGAAGCTACATAATAAACAATTTTCAGGAAAAACAAATGTATAAGGATCGTGCTCTGTGAAAAGGGGGTTTAATGCATGTGTGTAAAATGTTGCCCCAGATTAACCTGTGCAGTCCGCACAGGCTAATCAGGGATGACACCTTCCGCTTTTATGGTAGTTTTTCGTTTACAGAAATTCTCTTCTTAGCAAAAATCCAGTTTAGGCGAAGTGTCTTCCCTGATTAGCCGATGTGGACTGCACAGGCTAATCTGGGATGACTCTTTACTTCATGCATTAAACCCATTTTCACAGAGCAAAGCCCATTTGTTTTGGAGTTCTACATTAAAACATGTGTGAATTTTCAATACCTGAGCAAACGGGTGTTTCCCAGCTGCGATGTCTGCCAGTATCTTTGTGGAGTCCCCCAGATGGTCATAATCGTATGTCAAGTCCACCCGTGTACCCACCACTGCTACAGTCAGCTCATTGTTGATCCAGCTGAAACACAGAAGATTTGAGCCACACTCTACGAAAACGGGGCTTAATTCATGTGGAAAGTATCGTCTCAGAATAGCACTCATTACATGCTAATCAGGGATGACACTTTCCACATAAAATGGATTTTGTTAAGAAGAGATTTCCTTTAAACAAGAGATTTACTTTAAACAAACAAAAAAACAAAATAACATTTATGCATGAATTTATTGTCCTGGGAAATGGTATTAACTGGGATAAATTCAAACGATCAAGATTATTAAAATACATGTATGAATAATTGATGTGGGATATCTAAATAATGAGGCAACGAATGGGAAAGTGGTATGTGTGACTAATGGTGCAATTGGTCACAACAAATCTCACCTCTTCCTGATTCTGGCATTGAAGAGAGGAGCCTCAAATCTCGGGTTGGTACCAACCAGCAGGATCAGATCAGCTCTCTCAACCCCCTGGATGCCTGTGTTCAGCAGGTAGTTGGAGCGCAGGTCAGTGCTGACAAACACAAACATACACACATACCAACACGGGTTGCATAGGCTGAATTAGAACAATGTTATCAGAGGGGATTGTCACAGGTTGTGTTGAATAAATTAGCACAATGTTATCAGAGGAGATTGTCACAGGTTGTGTTGAATAAATTAGAACAATGTTATCAGAGGGGATTGTAAGTGTTTCTGATGCAATTTAATGACTAACTACTGTGAAACCATTTATTTTCGACAGCACAAAATTTCGTCATTTTTATAAAAATGACGATTTCGTCAGCACTTAAATTTGCCGATTTCTTATTTTGAATTTAAAAAAAATGCGTCAGTCAATATCCGATTTGTGTGTAATACATGTTCGCGATCAATCGCAGTTGCGAAAAATTGTGGTACGAATGCGGGAACACACTTGAGAATCACTGCAGGAGGTGGGGCCTGTTTGTCACATGCCAATTAACTAGTCTTTTGTTATCAAGGGACAGTAATGGACCCTCATAATATATGCCATTCACACGTTTGTTGTTATGATAAGCGGACAAGTGGGATCGAATAACCGTTAACGAGTGTTTGTAACAACAAAGCCAATTGCCAATTAGTCTTATTCTATTATTATAATTGCCATACTGATAACAATTTTATTAAAATGCTGTCAATACCGTTTTAAAACTGTTTGTGTTATACGAAAGAGGTTCCAGATTGTTAAGTGGTTTTTTTTCAAATAAAATGCTTTTTATTCTGATATCAACATTAAAATTATAAACTCTATGTGTGTGTTTGTTCTTAAAAAGTAAACTACCGGTATATAAATCAATAATGTCAATAATTTAAAAATAAATAAATTGATACATATAAAATAGTAATAAGTGTGGTTAAACGCAAACAATCAAACAACAAACAGCAATAAAAATAATCTTTATTTATTTGTGATAAATACGCATGTTGATCACACATCGTCATCTTTTCATTTGGTTTATTGTCTTTCATCGGCATTCGCTGCGTGATGGCTTATATGCAACACCCCTGAATAACACAATGCACCTAATGGGTAATAAAGTTATAAACAATTAGCGCTAATTCATTACCATTCTACATAAACGAAGTCAACGCATTCGATACAGCTGTACTGCACACGCGTTTTAAAGAAGTGTAACTTGTCAGTTAAGTACCTTGTGTAATCTACATCTCTTTGTGTCAAAACCAGATTAATCTTGATTACGAAACAGCAGTGAATGTGTGCATGGATTATGTTGGAATTTAATGCCTCATGTCTACAGTAAAGTTTTAAAATATTGTTCAACTTAGTGTTTATTTTTGTTCAAACATAGAGCATGATTGTTCGTTAGGATCTTAAATTCGTCGATCGGTCGACTGACGAAATTTATGAAAATTAATGCCTGACGATTAATAATGGTTTCACAGTATTGGCTATAATGAATTTGATCATCACCCTTGGAAAACCTGGCTTAATGAATGTGCTTAAAGTGCCATCCCAGATACTGTGCTGTCCACACAGACTAATCAGCAAAGACGCTTTCCGCCCAAACTGGACAAGTGAGACCCCTGTTTATGCTTACAAATTCATTAATTAAATTGCTTATGTGGCTGGTTGGGTAGAAAGTTCTTTCATTGGAGCATTGTTCTGGGATAAAATGGCTTAATGCAGGTGTCATTTGTCATCCCAGATTAGCCTGTGCAGTCCTGAGCTGTGAGAACACCAGTGGCTAATCTAGGACAACACTTTACACACATGCCTTAAGCCAAGATTTTTCAGAACAATTCCTAAATAAAATACAAATGTGCCCTACCCAGCCCCATCCATAGGGAAGATCTCCTCAGTACATAAGGCCTCAGAGCCGAGCTTGTTGAGGTAGTCTTTGAGGGCCACCAGGGCCTCAGCGTCCACCAGACCCCCCGCCACGCCTGCGACCTTCTCACCAGGTACCTGCACCAGCTGTTATGGAGGATAGATTTAGCTATATACCATTGTTCAATATATCAGTGATTTATATATTAACACGCTCTTGTAAAAAACATGCTTAATGCATGTGAATGGATTTTTGCTTCTTTCAAACAAAGCTCCACAAGCGTAAAGTGTTGTCTGTGATTAGCCTGCAGACTGCACAGGCTAATATGGGATGATATTTCACAGGCTAATATGGGATGATATTTCACAGGCTAATATGGTATGATATTTCACAGGCTAATATGGGATGATATTTCACAGGCTAATATGGGATGATATTTCACAGGCTAATATGGGATGATATTTCACAGGCTAATATGGGATGATATTTCACAGGCTAATATGGGATGATATTTCACAGGCTAATATGGGATGATATTTCACAGGCTAATATGGGATGATATTTCACAGGCTAATATGGGATGATATTTCACAGGCTAATATGGGATGATATTTCACAGGCTAATATGGGATGATATTTCACAGGCTAATATGGGATGATATTTCACAGGCTAATATGGGATGATATTTCACAGGCTAATATGGGATGATATTTCACAGGCTAATATGGGATGATATTTCACAGGCTAATATGGTATGATATTTCACAGGCTAATATGGGATGATATTTCACAGGCTAATATGGGATGATATTTCACAGGCTAATATGGGATGATATTTCACAGGCTAATATGGGATGATATTTCACAGGCTAATATGGGATGATATTTCACAGGCTAATATGGGATGATATTTTACGCACTTGCATTTAGCCCAGGCTTTTTGTATATGCAACTCATAGGTTGTTATATACTATGAAAACATGGCAGACAAGCAAGAGCAGTCTCTGGAAATAAAACTTGAAGCAATAGACAAACATGATCTAAATATTTCTGCACAGTTTAACCCTGTACCGCTGAGAAATGCACTATCATGTGTTTGCAGTCAATTAGATAATCAAATTAAGTTAAAGACCTTTCTTACTAGATTCAAGTTTTAAGGCTTCATTTCCACCCATATGACACTGATGAGCAGCTTACAGCATGAAACCTAAGCAGACTGAGAGTTACATGTAGCCATTTTCACAAGAATACCTTCTGTGCGACCTTGACGAGAGCGGTCTCCCAGTCTGTCTGCTCCAGCTGGCCCGCTGCATTGCGCACAAAGGGAGCCGTGAGACGCTGTCTCTTCAGTCCATCATAGGCAAACCTCGTGGCATCTGATATCCACTCCTCATTTACCGCCTAAAGGAGAAACAATCATTGATATATGTGGGGAGAAGAGGTTTGTGACATGACTTGCCCAAAATGCAATTCCAATATTGGTCTTCATGCAACTTGCCTTCTCAAATATTTTCTGTTCAATACATCCGTACATACTCAAGTATCAGTGGCCTTGGCCTTGACCTGGTAGTCCCAAGATCTGTCTCCATACATGCTGGCTTCATCCATCCATCAAGTTTTATCAAGACAGGTCAACACAACTAAAGTTATCGTCAAAAAACCAACTGTTTGATGCTGCCCATCCACCAGCCATACCACAATCTAATATCCAGGATTTTCAACCTAGTTGAAAACCGAGTAAAAAACTAGTAACACACATAAATAATATATTGGCTGATGCATGTCCGATCACAATACAAACGAGCATTTGCTTGGAAAAATGTGGCTTAATTAATGTGAGAAGTGTTCCCTCAGATAAGCATGTGCACTTTTTGATTTTATGAAATATTCTGTGTCAAAGAATTCATGCTAAACAGAATCCAGTCTGGATGGAAACAGTTGTCCCTGATAGGCCTTTGTAGACTGCAAAGTCTAATCAGGGACAATACTTAACACACATGAATTAAGTCCACAGTCTAATCAGGGACAATACTTAACACACATGAATTAAACACACATGAATTAAGTCTACAGTCTAATCAGGGACAATACTTAACACACATGAATTAAGTCCACAGTCTAACCAGAGACAATACTTAACACACATGTATTAAGTCCACAGTCTAATCAGGGACAATACTTAACACACATGAATTAAGTCCAAAGTCTAACCAGAGACAATACTTAACACACATGTATTAAGTCCACAGTCTAATCAGGGACAATACTTAACACACATGAATTAAGTCCACAGTCTAACCAGAGACAATACTTAACACACATGTATTAAGTCCACAGTCTAATCAGGGACAATACTTAACACACATGAATTAAGTCCAAAGTCTAACCAGAGACAATACTTAACACACATGTATTAAGTCCACAGTCTAATCAGAGACAATACTTAACACACATGTATTAAGTCCACAGTCTAATCAGAGACAATACTTAACACACATGAATTAAGTCCACAGTCTAACCAGAGACAATACTTAACACACATGTATTAAGTCCACAGTCTAATCAGAGACAATACTTAACACACATGTATTAAGTCCACAGTCTAATCAGGGACAATACTTAACACACATGTATTAAGTCCACAGTCTAATCAGAGACAATACTTAACACACATGTATTAAGTCCACAGTCTAATCAGAGACAATACTTAACACACATGTATTAAGTCCACAGTCTAATCAGAGACAATACTTAACACACATGAATTAAGTCCACAGTCTAATCAGGGAAAATACTTAACACACATGAATTAAGTCCACAGTCTAACCAGAGACAATACTTAACACACATGAATTAAGTCCACAGTCTAATCAGAGACAATACTTAACACACATGAATTAAGTCCACAGTCTAACCAGAGACAATACTTAACACACATGAATTAAGTCCACAGTCTAATCAGAGACAATACTTAACACACATGAATTAAGTACACAGTCTAATCAGAGACAATACTTAACACACATGAATTAAGTCCACAGTCTAATCAGGGACAATACTTAACACACATGAATTAAGTCCACAGTCTAACCAGAGACAATACTTAACACACATGAATTAAGTCCACAGTCTAATCAGAGACAATACTTAACACACATGAATTAAGTCCTTATTTCCTAGAGCATGGCTCAATTATACAAGACAGTGCAGCCTGTTAGAAAACTGTCACTTACATCATTAGTTCTTGGGAGGATTCTCAGTACTTCATTGGTGCGCGTGTTCACCACAATATTACTGCCGAGGGCATCCATCACGTCCACTGAGTCGATACGCCTAGAAAATGATCATCATCATCATTATAAGCTTTTTGTTTATTACAAAATCAGATGTAACAAAGAACAAGAGATGTGTTTGTCAGAAACACAATGCCCCCTATTGCGCCACTTTGAAGCCATATATTAAACATTTGACCTTGATGGATTACCTTGGCCTTACACCACTCAAAATGTGCAGCTCTATGAGATACACATGCATGCCAAATATCAAGTTGCTATCTTCAATAATGCAAAAGTTATTGCAAAACTTTAACCAAGGTTAAAGTTTTGTGACACACAATGAATGAATGAATGACAGACAGACAGGCCAAAAACAATATGCCCCCGTATGGGGGCATAAAAAACATAAACAATTAAGAATTAGTCTTGTTTTTAAAAATGGGGCTTAATGCATGTGCATAAAGTGTTGTGTCAGATAAGCCTGTGCATTATGCAAAGGCTAATCAGGGACACCAATTTCTGTCTAAACTTAATTAATTCTTTAAGTCTTCCTTTCCTCCTCCAGTGTATTTTATTAAAAAGTCTTCCATGCTAATCTGGGAGGACACTTCCCACGCCTGCATTAAACTCATTTTTCCCTGGATGTGACTCAATTGATGGTGAATTCCAAGCATTAACAAGCAAATTCCTTGAATTGATATCCCCCGCAAAACTAGAGCTTTGTCACAGAAAAAAGCATTTTTTCAAGATACAAAGGGCCATAACTCCGTTATTAACAGATGGTGTACAATGCCATTTGGCATGCATCATCCTCTTTATTCATATATATACTCACACCAAGTTTCAATGAAATCTGCCAAAGCACTTCCAATATATAGCTCCGGACACAAAAGTGCCGGACTGACGGAAGGACGGACAACGCCAAAACAATATCCCTCCGCCTTTGGCAGGGGATAATAATGGTTTCTTTATAAAAACTGCAGCTTTCATGATTAGCCAATATGCATGTTAATATAAATGTAACTGGATTTTATAACATATAAAGGATTCAACTTCATTTATATTCCAGAGTCCCACTGCCTACACCAATGGTCGCCAAATACAAAAGTTTTACAAAAGTGGCGATAAAAAAAATTAATTTGCAAAAAAGTGACTTAAACTTAATGAAATATCCCAGCCACCACCATCCTCACCTTGTCTCCCAGGGCCTGGCAGTGAATGCTGAAGGCTTGGCTGTGAGTGCCCCCCCCCCCCTTACCTTGTCTCCCAGGGCCTGGCGGTCAATACTGAAGGCTTGACTGTGGGTGCCCCCCCCCTCACCTTGTCTCCTAGGGCCTGGCAGTAAATGCTGAAGGCTTGGCTGTGAGTGCCCCCCCCCCCTTCACCTTGTCTCCCAGGGCCTGGCAGTGAATGCTGAAGGCTTGACTGTGGGTGCCCCCCCCTCACCTTGTCTCCTAGGGCCTGGCATTGAATGCTGAAGGTTTGGCTGAGTGCCCCCCCCCCTCCTCACCTTGTCTCCCAGGGCCTGACAGTGAATGCTAAAGGCTTGGCTGTGAGTGCCCCCCCCCCCCCTCACCTTGTCTCCCAGGGCCTGGCAGTGAATGCTGAAAGGGCCTGACAGTGAATGCTGAAGGCTTGGCTGTGAGTGCCCCCCCCTCCTCACCTTGTCTCCCAGGGCCTGGCAGTGAATGCTGAAAGGGCCTGACAGTGAATGCTGAAGGCTTGGCTGTGAGTGCCCCCCCCCTTCACCTTGTCTCCCAGGGCCTGGCAGTGAATGCTAAAGGCTTGGCTGTGAGTGCCCCCCCCCCCCCTCACCTTGTCTCCCAGGGCCTGACAGTAAATGCTAAAGCTTTGGCTGTGAGTGCTCCCCCCCCCCCCTCACCTTGTCTCCCAGGGCCTGGCAGTGAATGCTAAAGGCTTGGCTGTGAGTGCCCCCCCCCTCACCTAGTCTCTCAGGGCCTGACAGTGAATGCTAAAGGCTTGGCTGTGAGTGCCCCCCCCTCACTTTGTTTCCCAGGGCCTGGCAGTGAATGCTAAAGGCTTGGCTGTGAGTGCCCCCCCCTCCTCACCTTGTCTCCCAGGGCCTGGCGGTGAATACTAAAGGCTTGGCTGTGAGTGCCCCCCCCCTCCTCACCTTGTCTCCCAGGGCCTGACAGTAAATGCTGAAGGCTTGGCTGTGAGTGCCCCCCCCTCCTCACCTTGTCTCCCAGGGCCTGACAGTAAATGCTGAAGGCTTGGCTGTGAGTGCCCCCCCCTCCTCACCTTGTCTCCCAGGGCCTGACAGTAAATGCTAAAGGCTTGGCTGTGAGTGCTCCCCCCCCCCTCACCTTGTCTCCCAGGGCCTGACAGTGAATGCTAAAGGCTTGGCTGTGAGTGCCCCCCCCCCCCCCTCACCTAGTCTCTCAGGGCCTGACAGTGAATGGTAAAGGCTTGGCTGTGAGTGCCCCCCCCCTCACTTTGTTTCCCAGGGCCTGGCGGTGAATACTAAAGGCTTGGCTGTGAGTGCCCCCCCCTCCTCACCTTGTCTCCCAGGGCCTGACAGTAAATGCTGAAGGCTTGGCTGTGAGTGCCCCCCCCTCCTCACCTTGTCTCCCAGGGCCTGACAGTAAATGCTGAAGGCTTGGCTGTGAGTGCCCCCCCTCCTCACCTTGTCTCCCAGGGCCTGACAGTAAATGCTAAAGGCTTGGCTGTGAGTGCTCCCCCCTCCTCACCTTGTCTCCCAGGGCCTGACAGTAAATGCTAAAGGCTTGGCTGTGAGTGCCCCCCCCTCCTCACCTTGTCTCCCAGGGCCTGACAGTAAATGCTAAAGGCTTGGCTGTGAGTGCCCCCCCCCCTCCTCCTCACCTTGTCTCCCAGGGCCTGACAGTGAATGCTGAAAGGGCCTGGCAGTGAATGCTGAAGGCTTGGCTGTGAGTGCCCCCCCCTCACCTTGTCTCCCAGGGCCTGACAGTAAATGCTGAAGGCTTGGCTGTGAGTGCCCCCCCCCCCCTTCACCTTGTCTCTCAGGGCCTGACAGTGAATGCTAAAGGCTTGGCTGTGAGTGCCCCCCCCCTCACTTTGTTTCCCAGGGCCTGGCGGTGAATACTAAAGGCTTGGCTGTGAGTGCCTCCCCCCCCTCACCTAGTCTCTCAGGGCCTGACAGTGAATGCTGAAGGCTTGGCTGTGAGTGCCCCCTCCCCCTCACCTAGTCTCTCAGGGCCTGACAGTGAATGCTGAAGGCTTGGCTGTGAGTGCCCCCCCCCTCACTTTGTTTCCCAGGGCCTGGCAGTGAATGCTGAAGGCTTGGCTGTGAGTGCCCCCTCCCCCTCACCTAGTCTCTCAGGGCCTGACAGTGAATGCTGAAGGCTTGGCTGTGAGTGCCCCCCCCCCCCCTCACTTTGTTTCCCAGGGCCTGACAGTGAATGCTGAAGGCTTGGCTGTGAGTGCCCCCTCCCCCTCACCTAGTCTCTCAGGGCCTGACAGTGAATGCTGAAGGCTTGGCTGTGAGTGCCCCCCCCCTCCTCACCTTGTTTCCCAGGGCCTGACAGTGAATGCTAAAGGCTTGGCTGTGAGTGCCTCCCCCCCCTCACCTTGTCTCCCAGGGCCTGGCAGTGAATGCTAAAGGCTTGGCTGTGAGTGCCCCCCCCCCTTCACCTTGTCTCCCAGGGCCTGGCAGTAAATGCTAAAGGCTTGGCTGTGAGTGCCCCCCCCCCTCACCTTGTCTCCCAGGGCCTGGCAGAGAATGCTAAAGGCTTGGCTGTGAGTGCCCCCCCCCTTCACCTTGTCTCCCAGGGCCTGGCAGTGAATGCTAAAGGCTTGGCTGTGAGTGCCCCCCCCCTTCACCTTGTCTCCCAGGGCCTGGCAGTAAATGCTAAAGGCTTGGCTGTGAGTGCCCCCCCCCCTTCACCTTGTCTCCCAGGGCCTGGCAGTGAATGCTAAAGGCTTGGCTGTGAGTGCCCCCCCCCCTTCACCTTGTCTCCCAGGGCCTGGCAGTGAATGCTAAAGGCTTGGCTGTGAGTGCCCCCCCCCCCTTCACCTTGTCTCCCAGGGCCTGGCAGTAAATGCTAAAGGCTTGGCTGTGAGTGCCCCCCCCCTCACCTTGTCTCCCAGGGCCTGGCAGTAAATGCTAAAGGCTTGGCTGTGAGTGCCCCCCCCCTTCACCTTGTCTCCCAGGGCCTGGCAGTGAATGCTAAAGGCTTGGCTGTGAGTGCCCCCCCCCTTCACCTTGTCTCCCAGGGCCTGGCAGTGAATGCTAAAGGCTTGGCTGTGAGTGCCCCCCCCCTTCACCTTGTCTCCCAGGGCCTGGCAGTGAATGCTAAAGGCTTGGCTGTGAGTGCCCCCCCCTCACCTTGTCTCCCAGGGCCTGGCAGTAAATGCTAAAGGCTTGGCTGTGAGTGCCCCCCCCCTTCACCTTGTCTCCCAGGGCCTGACAGTAAATGCTGAAGGCTTGGCTGTGAGTGCCCCCCCCTTCACCTTGTCTCCCAGGGCCTGGCAGTGAATGCTGAAGGCTTGGCTGTGAGTGCCTCCCCCTCACCTTGTCTCCAAGGGCCTGGCATTGAATGCTGAAGGTTTGGCTAAGTGCCCCCCCCTCCTCACCTTGTCTCCCAGGGCCTGACAGTGAATGCTGAAGGCTTGGCTGTGAGTGCCCCCCCCCTCACCTTGTCTCCCAGGGCCTGGCAGTGAATGCTGAAAGGGCCTGGCAGTGAATGCTGAAGGTTTGGCTGAGTGCCCCCCCCCCCCCTCCTCACCTTGTCTCCCAGGGTCTGGCAGTGAATGCTGAAGGCTTGGCTGTGAGTGCCCCCCCCCCTAACCTTGTCTCCCAGGGCCTGGCAGTGAATGCTGAAAGGGCCTGGCAGTGAATGCTGAAGGCTTGGCTGTGAGTGCCCCCCCCTCCTCACCTTGTCTCCCAGGGCCTGGCAGTGAATGCTGAAGGCTTGGCTGTGAGTGCCCTCCCCCCCTTACCTTGTCTCCCAGGGCCTGGCAGTGAATGCTGAAGGTTTGGCTGTGAGTGCCCCCCCTCACCTTGTCTCCCAGGGCCTGGCAGTGAATGCTGAAGGTTCGGCTGTGAATGCCCCCACTCACCTTGTATCCCAGAGCCTGGCAGTGAATGCTGAAGGCTTGGCTGTGAGTGCCCCCCCTCACCTTGTCTCCCAGGGCCTGGCAGTGAATGCTGAAAGGGCCTGGCAGTGAATGCTGAAGGCTTGGCTGTGAGTTCCCTCCCCCCCCCCCCTTACCTTGTCTCCCAGGGCCTGGCAGTGAATGCTAAAGGTTTGGCTGTGAGTGCCCCCCCTCACCTCGTCTCCCAGGGCCTGGCCGTGAATGCTAAAGGCTAGGCTGTGAGTGCCCCCTGCCCCCTCACCTTGTCTCCCAGGGCCTGGCCGTGAATGCTGAAGGCTAGGCTGTGAGTGCCCTCACCCCCCCCCCTTACCTGGTCTCCCAGGGCCTGGCAGTGAATGCTGAAGGTTTGGCTGAGAGTGCCCACCCCCCTCACCTTGTCTCCCAGGGCCTGGCCGTGAATGCTGAAGGTTTGGCTGTGAGTGCCCCCACAGGACAGAGGTCTATGATGTTGCCTGACAGCTCAGACTTGAACATCTTCTCCACGTATGTGCCCACCTGCATGTCACCTCCGCGCCCGGTGGTACCCAGGTCATCCACGCCCGCCACCTCACTGGCAAACCTGCAACAGAAATGGGTTGTACCTACTAGCAATAGTCCCATGAATACAGCACAGAATTATGGGAATAGGACATTCAGGTTTTTATAAATCTGAATATAGTTTTCATTTAGTTTATGAAGGATAAAATTGTATCACTTGCCATACCTTGTTTACTACTTTATGACAATGAAGACTTTTTTTCTTTAATTCTTTAATTTCACTAACTATAAAAGGATGCCATTCAAAAGTATTCATGAAGGTGACCCTTTTCATGACGTTTTCTATTCCCTGTTAACTATGCTGGCAATCTTTAATGTTAGTATCTTTTTTCCTTTCACAATATAGTCAGCACTTTGACAGTGTTCAATTAACGACACTTCACGAAATCCTTAGTTCAATATTTGTTTAAATAGGTCATCTCACCAGAACTGATGATCTTTCTTAACCATTAAGAAACTGATATTGCCATCTGATTTACATTCAAACTTGTTTCTAGCCTTTCAAACTTAAGTTTGATTTTAACTGTGATTTGGCGAGTGCTGTTCGTTCTTTCAATAATGAACCATGTTAACCACAACGGACAACAATTATTGACAAGAGCACCGCCTTGCGGGTGCAGACCGCTCATCTAATATTTTTTTTAAAGGTGAAGGGAACTATCTCAATACTCCAATTAAAAAAGATGGATAGGTGGGGTGGAGAGGGGTGTATAGTGTGGGGGTGTGGTCATTTATTACATTATCTTCCAACATGGGCCCTAAGGCGCTCACCTGAGACCCAAAGGAACTAAACTATTCTGGGAAGGCGGAGTTCAAAATAACAAGGGCTGTTTGTAAAACATGCATGCCCCCCTATATGGGCTATAAGTTGTAGTAGCAGCCATTTTGTGAATACGTTTTTTGTCACTGTAAATGGTGGTGGTGGTGGTGATGGTGGTGGTGGTGGTGGTGGTGGTGGCAGAAGAAATAGTAGTAGTAGTAGTGGTAGTAGTAGTAGTAGTAGTAGTAGTAGTAGTAGTAGTAGTAGTAGTAGTAGTAGTAGTAGTAATAGAGTAGTAGTAGTAGTAGGTGGTGGTGGTGGTGGTAGCAGAAGAAATAGTAGTAGTAGTAGTAGTAGTAGTAGTAGTAGTAGTAGTAGTAGTAGTAGTAGAAGTAGTAGTAGTAGTAGTAGTAGTAGTAGTAGTAGTAGTAGTAGTAGTAGTAGTAGTAGTAGAGCAGTAGTAGAAGTAGTAGTAGTAGTAGTAGTAGTAGTAGTAGTAGTAGTAGTAGTAGTAGTAGTAGTAGTAGTAGCAGTAGAAGTAGTAGTAGTAGTAGTAGTAGTAGTAGTAGTAGTAGTAGTAGTAGAAGTAGTAGTAGTAGTAGTAGCAGCAGCTGCAGCAGCAGCAGCAGTAGTAGCAGTAGTAGCAGTAGTAGTAGTAGTAGTAGTAGTAGTAGTAGTATGCATTACAAAAATGCAGTTAGCCTTACATTTGGTAAAATTTAAATATATTACAAGGGAGGCAAATCTGTAACAATAAATTTAAACTTATTGCATTTGTTTCCCCTGTAGTGTATTACCTCCCCTGTCCTGCTTATATTTATATTAATTAACAAAATTAAACATTAACACAATATTTAACATACAAAATATACAAAAAATCTCATATTCTGATAATATTTTTACTGATTCACTGTATTTTACTAAAAGGATGATGTTTCATTGGACTGATAATTATAGATTTAGGATTACAGACCAGTTGCTTCTGTAATATTGTTCAGAGTGTGCCCTGTTGGCCGCGTATGCATTCTTAAATTATCATTCAAATGAAAGTTTTCACAAAATAGGCAAAAACGAATAAACATGCAAAGTTCAACGAGCTCCTGCGGCCATGTTTTTTGACGAATCAAATTTCTTTGAACAACTTTTTCAGGGGAGCCTTCAAAGGTCATCCCTGAGAAAAAAAATTAAAATCTGATGAGCGGTTTCTGACAAGAAGATTTTTTAAGGTTTTTACCATATATGGTCATGGCGGCCATCTTGGTTATGTGATAAAAAAATTTTTAACAATTCTTTTGTCCCATGACCTAGGTATGCTCCACATGAAATTTAGTTGAAATTGGCTCAATGGTTTAGTAGAAGAAGATGTTTACAAATTGTTTACGGACGGCCGGACGCCGGACGCTGAGTGATCACAATAGCTCACCCCGAGCTATCGCTCAGGTGAGCTAAAAATAAGAAAAAACAAGATCTGTCAGAGGACAGCGCGCTCGACTATTTGAGTGCTTGACATTATAACGTAAGCCATCATGGGGAAATTGTTCATATTCAATAATTTATTAGACGATCTTTCAAAAATATAAAAATATAAAAAATTAAAAATAAAATTTGGGAGGGGGGGGGAGAGGGGGTATAATGTGGGGTGTGGTCATTTATTAGACGATCTTAAAAAAAAATTATTTGGGGGTAGGGGGGGTGAGAGGGGGGTATAATGTGGGGTGGGGTAATTTATAAGATGATGTTTAAAAAAAAAAAAAATTGGGGGGGGGGGAGAGGGGGGGTATAATGTGGGGTGGGGTAATCTATTAGATGATGTTTAAAAAAAATATATTGGGGGGGGAGGTTGGGGGGGAGGGATTCTGGGTAGGGGCGTGAGGTATTGTTTGAGTGGAATCCATTGTGGTATTCAGGTAAGTGTTGTTTTGTCAAAGTAATAATAAAATGTTATCATAAATAAAGAAGTTATGGCAATTTAAGCAAAATATTAAATTATCTAAGTGTAAAAGGGGCCATAATTATGTAAAAATGCTTGATAAAGTGGTCTGCCCTTGTTTATAGGTTGGGGTCATGTTGGTAAACAAGTATGCAAAATATAAAAGCAATATGTCAAAGGATATAGGAAATATTTGGGGTAGTACGCAAACTTAAACATAGATTTATCAATAATATGCATATTCTAAGTATAAAAGGGGCAATAATTATGACAAAATGCTTGATAGAGTTGTCTGCTCTTGTTTATAGGTTGGGTTCATGTTGGTAAACAAGTATGCAAAATATGAAAGCAATATGTCAAGGGACAATGAAAATAAATGGGGTAGTACGAAACATTTGCACGCTAACGGCACGGCATGGAACGGAACAGAACGCCGACCCCGGGGTGAGTAGGATAGCTCCACTATATACATTTCATATATAATAGTCGAGCTAAAAATGCAAAATCAAAATAAAAATAATTTATTTTTTTAGGGGGGGGGATTCTTGGGTAGGATAGTTGGACGGTCTTTCAAAAATAAAATAATAAAAATAAATATTTTAGTTTTTTAACCATGTTTCCATAAAAAAAATTGGGGGGGGGGGGTTGGGGGGGTCGGGGGGGTATAGTGTGAGGGTGTGGTCATTTATAAGATGATCTTTCAAAAAATAAATAAAAAAAATATAAAAAAATTGGGTGGGGGGATTGGGGGGGGGGATGGGGGGGGATTGGGGGGGGGGATGGGGGGAGGGGGCATGGGGGATGGTTTGGGTGGAGTCTATTGTAGTATGTCATGTGAGAGTTGTTTTGTCAGAGTATCAATCAAATCTGATCATAAATAACGAAGTCATGGCAATTTTTGCAAAATTTAATTATTTGACCTTAGTCCTGAGAGTCAAGGTCATTCAAAGATCAAGGTAAAATTCAACTTGCCAGGTACAGTACCCTCATGATAGTATGAAAGTATTTGTAGTTTGAAAGCAATAGCCTTGATACTTTAGAAGTAAAGTGGATATAAACACAAAATTTAACCATATATTCAAAGTTACTAAGTCAAAAAAGGGCCATAATTCCGTCAAAATGACAACCAGATTTATGCAACTTGTTCCGTACAGTCCCCTTATGATAGTTTGTGAGTGTTCCAAGTCTGAAAGCAATAGCTATGATACTTTAGGTGTAAAGCAGCCCAAAACACAAAACTTAACCAAATTTTCAATTTTCTAAGTATAAAAAGGGCACCTAATTCTGTCAAAATGCACGCCAGAATTATCTTACTTTGCCTGCTAGTCCCCTCGAGATAGTAAGTAAGTGTACCAAGTTTGAAAGCAATAATTCTTTACGACAAAAGTGGACCTAAACACAAAACTTAACCGGACGCCAACGCCGACGCCAAGGTGATGACAATAGCTCATAATTTTTTTTCCAAAAATAGATGAGCTAAATATATATCTAATGAAAACAAACGTATCTTTTTACAATAATGGTTGCTTTATCTCACTACTTCAAAGTACATAGTTGATACAAACAATGGTTATTTTTTTGACAACAAAAAACATAACTATTCTTTGAAACGTTAAAAAATCCAACATTAATTTTGTATTTAGGGACTTATCAATCACACATTCAAACATATTTGAATAAAGATACACAAATATTCAAATATGAGTTCAGGATTCCTGCCCTTCTCTTATTTAAAATAAGCAACACATATCTTCAATATTTATTAGCGGCGTGTTTTTTTTTCATGACTTTAAACTATATTTTATAAGTATACTACAATTAAATTTAAAAACAGTAAGTACATATTTTGACAAAAAAAGGCTTTAATAGCCATTTTGAAGAGTTTGCAATAACTAAACGAAATTTTTATTTGAAACTACATTTTGCAATATAAAATAAGTCAGTCATACAAATTTACAAGTAATAAATTTAAATTCAAGCCCTAGGTGTGCCACCAGTTGATGAATGTGACATCCAGTTTTGATCTAATCTTATGGCTATGTATTTACGAGCCCTTTCATACACAATAAAATTATTGGCAAGACAAGCTGTGTTTTAACCTACAATGTACTTTAAATATAATTACGCACAAAATTCAATTGGCCCATGTAAACATTAATTTCAAGCCAACAACATGCTTCTCGCCCATGACATATGGCACATAAATATGATTATCATTTTTGGCAATTTATCATATACATTAAATTATGATTATGGATAACAATATCTATGTAGTAAAAACATGCAAGATCAGACAGGATTAACTATTTATACAGCTAATATTGATGTACTAATATTATATAACATAACAGTGTCATTTTTTCAAATAATTGATCAGATTCTTAAATATACATATAGATGATAGTGGTGACTACTGCACTAAGAAATAATATTGTATCACAATTGCCAACAATTATAATAGTTTTGTTCATATCAGGACCTTTGTGTGATCTGATTGCTTATTGTTCTTTACCCAGTCTGACTAAATTCAAAAGCTATCTTTGCAAAATAATCTATAATACAATTGAAATACTATTGATAATTCTATAAAGAATGCATTCAGATTAACATGCTTTACATCGATCATTAGGCTTTAATGTTGAAATGAGTCCATTCTTGGGGTAAACAAATTGTCAGGTCACAAACAACAAGCATTTGCCCCTATCAGTTTTTAATCAGGACACTTTTCTTCTGCTTAATGAATTATTTTTATTAAGACCTTTAAGACTACTCGGGACAAAACATATTCTTTATTACACCCAAGTATAACAGTAACCTCTCTGCAGAGGCTAACGGCCAATATATTTCATCCAAAAGCCATTCTTTCACCAAGATCATTCCCCAGAAATCTTTAAAATCAATTATGTCAAAGAAAGTAATATGTTTTAAGAAATTATCACTAATTAAATGACTGCTGCAATGTACTTACAACATTCCCTTCTCGAAAAAGTGCACTAAATGCGCATTTAATGCGCATTAAATGCACATTAAATGCGCATTTAATGCGCATGTTATTGGCACCGTATTTTTTGCTTAACAAGTGCATTTTAATCTGTTAAAAAAACACTTTTTACTAGTGTGTTTATACATTTAAGTGTATTTTTTTTCCACGAAATAATACACTTAAGTGCGTTTATTATGATAATAAGTGCGCTTAAGTTTATTTTTAAGTGCATTTATACACTTGAGTGTATTTTAAGACATACAAATAATACACTTCATGGTCAAAGTAAATTTTTTAAAGCGCATTAATACACTTGAGTGCATTTCCAGTCATTCAAATAATACACATTACAGAATTAAAAGCAAATTATTTAAGCGCATTAATACACTTGAGTGCATTTCCAGTCATACAAATAATACACTTCATTGAGTATTCAAAGTGAATTTTTGTAAGCGCATTAATACACTTGAGTGCATTTCCACTGATACAAATAATACACCTTACAAAATTGAAAGTGAATTTTTTTAAGCACATTAATACACTTGAGTGCATTCCCGGTCATACAAATAATACACCTTACAATATTAAAAGTGAATTTTTAAGCGCATTAATACACTTGAGTGCATTTTCAGTCATACAAATGATACACTTTTTGAAGTGTTGGAAGTGAATTTTTTAAGCGCATTATACGCTCAAGTGTACTTTTCATCACTTCAAATTAATATGCTTAAAAATTAACCAAATTTAAAAAAAATCACAGCATTTTGAAGTCAGCATTCATTCTTTAAATGAAAGGTTAGTGTAAACACATACATAAAAAACAAAAAGTACAATTCAATAGATAAATACACACTTTTATTAGAATGTTAAACCTTAAAAAACAAAAACAAATGTTACATATCTACATAAAAGAGAGGATTCAAACGGGCTATTGCCTATCTGGAATTAACAATTGAAAATATCAAGCTCATACCAGTGATTTTTCTCCCCCCTGATTATCGGTAACTGATAAACAGCCAAATACAGGTGGTTTCCACTTCAAAAATATTAAAGATTTCCCCTCCTTAAGCTGAAATGTTTTCCCTATCATTTACTAGATTTTTATATATTACATTAATTCCTTTTTAATATGGACAAAAGCAGTACATTTAATTCAATCATATTCTGGATCCTAATATATGATAAATGAACAGTATTCATGAAATTTATATAAATCTATACCTTATTTTTAAGATCTTCCTTTTTTTGTTCATTATTGCGCTAAAACATGCCCTTCTGAGAGCCAGTACGTACAGGTTGTTTTAAATTTCCAAAGAAAATCACTGCATACATGCTGACAATATTTAGCAGCTTAGCCCCTGTCACTATATTTGTTGTTATACACTGTTCCTTACAAAGAATGCATTCATAAACAACCCTTTATAGAGCACTTCACCAGCTGATCAGGTCTGAATACTACTGTCATGGTCTGCGAGGCGCTTCTCGTGCATGATCTCATTTGAGATCAGGTCCTGAAAGATATTTTATAATGTAAGTGTTAAAATATTGCTGTTATGGTAATCTTGTTCAACAGTTGCTATAAATATCATAAATTTAAATCAAAACAAGTTTGTTGGCTTGTTGTTTTTGTTTGTTTATTTTTGCAATTTTAATTTCGTAATCACATGTGACTTAACGCTTTCATAAATAATTTAAAGAAATTACGTTTGATAGAAAATACTGTTAATAAATGTACTAATATATGTGGTCTCCTTTGGCTGTGTGGACTGGTCGGAAGTGTGACTTCTTTGAATTGCAATAACCTTTATTATATAGTTTTACCTCTCAACAAATCCATCTTTTCTTGGTCAAGGACAAGCTACAAGGCACGGTTTCCCACTCCTGTTCCCCTCAAGTTGGCCTGGTATACATGTCCATACATCAGGTAGTCCCCTTTTTGCTCCCTTTTTTGGCAGGCGATGATGCACATTCTGTCCAATGGATCTTCCGATCAATGTAAATTTCACCTTGGGGTTTAACCTTCAAATATAAAATATTAAAGTTCTGATTAAATATGGGGGAAAGAAATCTGTTCATTAATGACAAGAAATAGGTATAAATAAATTTTAAGATGACAATAACCATAAAATACAGCCATAATAATTCAAATGGTGTTTTTTTCCTTAAAATTGCATTACATTTACTCATCCAGTTACATTTCCCAGTGACAATACATAAATATGATAATGATCATAATTAATTTAATTAAAAAGAGATGCAGAAATGAAAATACAAACCTGTTACAGCTGTTCTTCAGCATTCCAAAAAAACAAAAACGGCAGTTGTTGATCACTTTAACCACCCACTTTGAATCTTCTTTGCAACAAACTTATTGTTGATTTACACATTGTAGTAAATACACATTGTTTTCATAACACAATAGTTCATGTGCTGAAAGAATTTCAAGACATTTGACACTAGAATTAATGTTGCTGAATTATACCTAAAAATTTAGCTCAATTTAAGTTGCTGAAACCAAATTGTTTACAAAAATAACTTCATGTGCTCCAAATAACTTGCTGTGCTCCAACCAATCAAAAGTGGTTTGTTTTCAAATAGATGGTCCCAGAACCAATCAAAATTCTATAAACACCCCTTTGTTTTGGCTAGATGGAGCACTGATAGGGATTAGTGTTTATGATGCTAATTGATCTCTTATCTGATCCTGATCTTATCTGATATTTATTGAATAATACACAGCACACTTAGCATATTATATTTAATTGTGAATATTTCAATATAACATACTGAATGGTGTTAGGAAATAAATATAATATTATAAATATTATTTAAATTGTCTTTTAAAATGTATGTTAATAGTCAATGTGGTAGACATTAATTGAATTGGGGTTAAATATCAGTGTAAGAAAGTTCAAATACTTGTTTTTTATGTTGTGAAGATATAATTGATTCTGGCAAGACCACATAATTTTTTTGACACTTTCAATATTTTTAATTATTTACCCACAGCCTGATTTAGTTGTACTTTTCCCTTTAAAAGCTGCCCTACTGATTCACATATTTTATGAGCAGACAAATTGTAATAATAAGACCATAAACATTATGTGAAGATAAAAAAGAATTCAGTACAATCCTCCTATTAAACACTATATCTCTGTCCTTTAACTTCAGTTATTTGCTATAGTGTTGCTCTTTTTTATGAAGATGCACTAAAACTACACTTGTACAGAAAGAATATTTTTTTTGCAAATCAGAAGATACACTAATATGCACAAAAAATGCACTTCATTGAAAAAATGCACTTATTGCATAAAAAGATGCACTTTGTCTACAGAAGATACACTTAAAGTACAGTAAAATACACTTAAAGATAATGAAAATACAGAAAAAATGCACTTTAGTGCACTTAATTATGAAAAAAATGCAGAAAAAATACACTTTTCGGTAAAAATGCAGAAAAAATACACTTTTTAAAGCGTATTTTGTTAAAAAGTGTATTTTATTTTGAGAAGGGATTAAGGTTGTAATTAAATAACTAGATATGAGTGAATATATCTAAGCTTTTGGGGTCCATTTTTTTAATGAGAATGATATTATCACCTTACCCACCATCTAAAAATTCACCTGAGTACGACAGTCACTTTTGCAACTTCCCTTGACTGTCTGCTGTACACAAGTTGGACTGTATCTTCACTTTATAATGTGAAACTAAGTTCAATTTTCTATTGTTATAAGTAAGTCCATAAGACAGCCATATTTCTCTCTGACACTAATCATACCTTCCAGTGTTGATCTGGACCTATATTTAATGTGATTTGACTTATGTACTTAAAACATTGTCTCCATGACAGTAACTTCTAATGAACATCCATGGTTATAGGTCATAACAAGTGTACACATAATTTTGACTTTCTGCACATCTTATCAATCACTTCAACCTTTCAGGAAAATTTCATTAAACACTTCAAACTGAGACCTGCATCAGACACAAAAATAAAGATGCTTTTGACCTTTCAGTATGACTTTGACCTTGTAGTATGACATTGACCTTGTCATGGCTCCTCTGACCAATCCCTCATGCACATCATTTCATAACCTTAACATTTTGATGTTATGCTCATGAAATACATGACAAGGGTCAAAACAGAAACATCACCTATAAAAAGGTGTTAGGACAGATTAAGGAATAACTTTAATGCCCTGTCTCGCTTTACGGCCCCAGATTATAAATGATTTATAAATTACTGGTTAAGTCAGGAGTGACAGCTGGCTATCTTATCTATAATTTCACATTGGATAGAACACTCTGTCCCCCCCCCCCCCCAAATTATAATAAGCAAAGCAAGCATCGAGTGATGGAAAAAAATAATGCACTAAACAAGAGCACCGCCTCGTGGGTGCAGACCGCTCATCTATTTTTCTTTTTAAAGGTGTAGGGACCTATCTCAATTTCAATCACAAAGGAGGGAGGGCTGGAGTGGAGAGGGAGTGTATAGTGTGGGAATGTGGTCATTTATTACATTATCTTCCAAAAATGCAAAAAAAATATATATATTTTGTTTGTGAATATTTTTTTTAACTTTGACCTTGAAGGATGACCTTGACCTTGAACTTCAACCACTCAAAATGTGCAGCTTTATGAGAACGCTGCTTTGACATATTTATTTTTTTACCTTTGACCTTGAAGGATGACCTTGACCTTGAAGGATGACCTTGACCTTGAACTTCCACCACTCAAAATGTGCAGCTTCATGATAATGCCGCTTTGATTTTTTTTTACCTTTGACCTTGAATGATGACAATGCCCTTGAAGAATGACCTTGACCTTGAACTTCCACCACTAAAAATGTGCAGCTTCATGAGAAAGCTGCTAAGAATTTATTTTTTGGGACCTTTGACCTTGAAGGATGACCTTGATCTTGAAGGATGACCTTGACCTTGAACTTCCACCACTCAAAATGTGCAGCTTCATGAGAACGCCGCTTTGAAATAATAAAAAAAATGACCTTGAAGGATGACCTTGACCTTTAACTTCCACCACTCAAAATGTGCAGCTTCATGATAATGCAGCTTTATTTTTATTTTTTTTTACCTTTGTCCTTGAAGGATGACCTTGACCTTGAAGGATGACTTTAACCTTGAACTTTCACTACTAAAAATGTGTAGCTTCATGATAACGCCGCTTTGAAATTATTTTTTTGACCTTTGACCTTGACGGATTACCTTGACCTTGAAGAATGACGTTGACCTTGAACATCCACCACTCAAAATGTGCAGCTTCCTGAGAAGACCGCTTTGAATTTTTTATTTTTTTTTTACCTTGAAGGATGACCTTGACCTTTAACTTCCACCACTCAAAATGTGCAGCTTCATGATAAGGCCGTTTAGAATTTATTTTTTTTACCTTTGACCATGAAGGATGACCTTGACCTTGTACTTCAACCACTCAAAATGTGTAGCTTCATGATAACGCCGCTTTGAAATTATTAATTTTTTGACCTTTGACCTTGAAGGATGACCTTGACCTTGAAGAATGACCTTGGCCTTGAACTTCCACCACTCAAAATGTGCAGCTTCATGAGAACGCCGCGTTTATTAAAAAAAAAATTGTAACCTTTGTCCTTGAAGGATGACCTTGACCTTGAAGGATGACCTTGACATTGAACTTCCACCACTCAATATGTGCAGCTTCACGAGAACGCCGCTTTGAATTTATTTATATTTTTTTTGACCTTGAAGGATGACCTTGACCTTTAACTTCCACCACTAAAATGTGCAGCTTTATGATAACGCCGCTTTGATTGATTTATTTTTTTGACCTTTGACCTTGAAGGATGACCTTGACCTTGAAGGATGACCTAGACCTTGAACTTCCACCACTCAAATTGTGTAGCTTCATGTTAACGCCGCTTTGAATATAAAAAAATACCTTTGACCTTAAAGGATGACCTTGACCTTGAAGAATGACCTTGACCTTGCACTTCCACCACTCAAAATGTGCAGCTTCATGAGAACTCTACTTTGAAATTTAAATATAAATAAATTGACCTTTGACCTTCAAGGATGACCTTGAAGGATGACCTAGAACTTCCACCACTCAAAATGTGCAGCTTCATGAGAACGCCGCTTTGAAATTTAATTTTTTTTACCTTGAAGGATGACGTTGACTTTTAACTTCCACCACTCAAAATGTGCAGCTTCATGAGATACACATGCATGCCAAATATCAAGTTGCTATCTTCAATATTAAATAAGTTATGGCCAATGTTTTCAGACAGACAGACGCCATATATTTGACATTTAACCTTGAAGGATGACCTTTACCTTCACTTTTCACCACTCAAAATGTTCAGCTCCATACGATACACATGCATGCCAAATATCAAGTTGCTATCTTCAATATTGACAAAGTTATGGCCAATGTTCAAGTTTTCGGACGGACAGACACCATAAATTTGACATTTGACCTTGAAGGATGACCTTGACCTTTCACCACTCAAAATGTGCAGCTCCATGAGATACACATGCATGCCAAATATCAAGTTGCTATCTTCAAAAGTGAAAAAGTATTGGCCAATGACAAAGTTTTTTCAGACGGACAGACAGACTGATTGACATACTGACGGACAGCCACGCTACCGGGGGCATAAACAAAATATAATGGGGTGGGTATAGTATGAGGGTATGGTGGTCATTTATTAGATATTCTTTAATTAAAAAAATAATGGGGGGGATTGAGGGGAGATTCGGGGGGGGGGGCATGGGGGATGGTTTGGGTGGAGTCTATTGTGGTATGTCAGGTAAGAGTTGTTTTGTCAAAGTATCAATCAAGCTAATCATAAATAAAGAAGTTATGGCAATTTTTGCAAAATTTAATAATTTGACCTTGAGAGTCAAGGTCATTCAAAAGTCAAGGTAAAATTCAACTTGCCAGGTACAGTACCCTCATGATAGCCTTGATACTTTAGAAGTAAAGTGGATCTAAACACAAAATGTAACCATATATTCAAATTTACGTCAAAAAAGGGCCATAATTTCGTAAAAATGACAACCAGAGTTATGCAACTTGTCCTTAACTGTCCCCTTATGATAGTTTGCGAGTGTTCCAAGTATGAAAGCAATATCTATGATACTTTAGGGGTAAAGTGGACCAAAACACAAAACTTAACCAAATTTTCAAGTATAAAGAGCCCATAATACTGTCAAAATGCCAGTCAGAGTTACATAACTTTGCCTGCACAGTCCCCTTATGATAGTTAGTAAGTGTTGCAAGTATGAAAGCTTTGATACTTTAGGAAAAAAGTGGACCTAAACACAAAACTTAACGAAATTTTCAATTTTCTAAGTATAAAAAGGGCACATAATTCTGTCAAAATGTCAGTCAGAGTTACATAAATTTGCCTGCACAGTCCCCTAATGATAGTTAGTAAGTGTTGCAAGTATGAAAACAATAGCTTTGATTCTTAAGGAATAAAATGTACATAAACACAAAACTTAACCAAAATTTTCAATTTTCTAAGTATAAAAAGGGCACATAATGCTGTCAAAATGCAAGCCAGAGTTATATAACTTTGCCTGCCCAGTCCCCTCATGACAGTAAGTAAGTGTACTAAGTTTAATTGCAATAGCATTGAAACTTTATGAGAAAAGTGGACAACGTAAAACTTAACCGGATACCGATGCCAACACCGACGCCAAGGTCATGACAATAGCTCTTTTTTTTGTCAAAAAATGGATGAGCTAACAAAAATCCATTTAAACAAGATGTGTTTGTGAAACACAATGTCCCCCTATATGATGTTTGACCTTGAAGGATGACCTTGACCTTGTGAAGGATGACCTTGACCTTTCACCACTCAAAATGTGCAGCTCCATGAGATACACATGCATGCCAAATATCAAGTTGCTATCTTCAATATTGCAAAAGTGTTCATAAAATAAGCGATTTGGGCCACATATATTTGACCTCTGACCTTGAAGGATGACCTTGACCTTTCACCACTCAAAATGTGCAGCTCCATGAGATGCACATGCATGCCAAATATCAAGTTGCTATCTTCAATATTGCAAAAGTATTTATAAAATAAGCTATTTGGACCACATATATATGACCTCTGACCTTGAAGGATGACCTTGACCTTGACCTTTCACCACTCAAAATGTGCAGCTCCATGAGATACCGATTTTAATTGGAAGATTGGGAAACGAAAGCCAATGACATCGCTCGTTTGAAAATATGTTATGACAGAATACCAGTGTAAAATGCGGAGAGGTTTCACAGGCCGCGGATTTTTTGGGCCGCTTATGAAAAACACCCGCAGATTCGGTCGTACTTTTACCAATTTTGTTTCAAATTTACGCATATCGCGGAAATGATCCCGGACAACCCGATCCGGGAAATCCGCGAATCCGAGGAAAAATCACACCATTGCACATATATTTGACCTCTGACCTTGAAGGATGACCTTGACCTTTCACCACTCAAAATGTGCAGCTTCATGAGATACACATGCATGTCAAATATGAAGTTGCTATCTTTAATATAGCAAAAGTTATTGCAAAATGTTAAAGTTGGCGCAAACAGACCAACGTACAGACCAACAGACAGACCAACATACAGACCAACAGACAGAGCAAAAACAATATGTCCCCCACTACTATAGTGGGGGACATAAAAATGTTATCATGTGAAAACTATCCATTATTGACCAAATACCAGCTATATTATTGATCAATAAGTTTAAGATAGCTTTAATTCTATAATATCAACAACAAGGTTTTACTATAGCCAAATAAGGAAAAATGCCCCACCCCATGGCAGCCATGTTTTTCAACAAACGAGCATCATTTTAGAACTCGTCCAAGATATTATCGGGATGAATCTTCTGACCAAGTTTCATGAAGATCGGACAGTAAATGTGGCCTCAAGTGTGTTAACAAGATTTTACTATAGCCATATAAGGAAAAATGCCCCGCCCCTTGGAAGCCATTTTTTTCAAGCAAACATAATTATTTTCGAACTCATCTAAGATGTCATTGAGACCAATCTTCTGACCAAATTTCATGAAGATTGGACAATAAATGTGGCCTCTAGAGTGTTAACAAGGTTGTACTATAGCCATATAAGGAAAAATGCCCTGCCCCTGGTGGCCATGTTTATGAAGCAACCAAAACCATTTTAAAACTCATCCAAGATATCATTGGGACAAATCTTCTGACCAAGTTTCATGATGATCGAAAAATAAATGTGACCTCTAGAGTGTTAACAAGGTTTTACTACAGCCATATAAGGAAAATAGCCCCGCCCCCGTGGTGGCCATGTTTTTCAACCAACCGGCATCATTTTCAAAATCGTCCAAGATATCATTGGGATGAATCTTCTGACCAAGTTTCATGAAGATCAGACAATAAATGTGTCCTCTAGAGTGTTAACAAGATTTTACTATAGCCATATATAGCCATATAAGGAAAAATGCCAAGGCCCCTTGGCAGCCATGTTTTTCAAGCAAACGTAACCATTTTTGAACTCATCCAAGATATCATTGAGACCAATCTTCTGACCAAATTTCATGTACTGCACAACGCACGACGGACAAAAGGCGATCACAAAAGCTTACCACGAGCTCAGGTGAGATAACAAAAATATATAATTCGGCAGGTCAGATAATTATCTCCATTCAAAGCTTATTTCTTCCCTTGGATTTGTTTTTTCGACCCTGTGACCTAGTTTTTGACCCGGCATGACCCATATTCAAACTTGACCTAGATATTGTCTAGATACAACTTCTGAACAAGTTTTCGTAAAGATCGGATGAAAACTATTTGAATTAGAGAGCGGACACAAAAAGTGTGACAGACTGACAGATGGACAGTTCGAAAACTATATACCCCCTTTTTTTCGAAAGGGGGCATAAAAATAGCAATAAGAGCTCTGCTGTCCGAGACTGATGTCCCAAAAACAGGGTCTTGTCACAGTGACCTTGACCTTTGAACTTGTGACCCCAATTCCAATAAGGGTCATCTACTTCCCAAGGCCAATGCGCATTAAAGTATCCAGCCAATCGGTCAATTTGTGGATGAGCAGTGCTCCAGCTAGGCCTAAATCGAAGGGCGCCGCGCCCTGCCCTCGCAGACCTCCGCCCTGCCCCCCGTACCTCCACCCTGCCCCCCCCCCCCTCCCCCCCCCCCCAAAAATTTTTTTTTTTTTTTTCACAAAATACTGCGCGTCGAAAGTGCCCTTTTGACAAAATACTGCGCATCGAAAGTGCCCTTTTGACAAAAAAAACCCCTGCCCTTTTCAAATCCTAGCTGGAGCACTGGATGAGTTATTGATTGGAAATGATTTTCTCACTTATTGTGACAGTGACCTTGACCTTTGACCCCAATTTCAATAGTGTTCATGTACTGTCCAGGCCAATGCACATGTGAAGTATCAAGCCTATTGGTCCATTCGTTGATGAGTAATTGATCAGAAACTATTTTCACACTTATTGTGACAGTCACTTTGACCTTTGACCTAGTGACCCCAATTTCTTTAAGGGTCATCAACTGTACAAGACCAATGCACATGTGAAGTATCAAGCCAAGTGGTTATTTCGTTGACAAGTTATTATCGGAACCAATTTTTACATTTATTGTGACAGTGACCTTGACCTAGTAACCCCAATTTCAATAGGGGACATCTACTGTCCAAGGCCAATGCACATGGGAAAATCAAGCCAATCGGTCAATTTGTTGACAAGTTATTGATCAGAAACAAACTGGTCTACCGACAGACAAACAGACAGACTTACCAACATCCAGCATAACAATAAACACCCTCTTCTTCAAAGGTGAGGGGGCAATAAAAAATAAATTAAGTAATTGTTACACATCTCTTATATTACAGTATAGAAATAGCACGAGTGTCATATACCTGTTTTTTTAATGAAAAAAACACTGTCTTTTTAACTGATTTTAAAAACGTATTTTGTCGTAAGAACACAAAGCCTTATTAATTTATGAGAACAAAATAAAACATTCATGTTCGACACTTATCATTAAAGAAAAAAAGGAACAAAAATATAACAATTTTTTACAATGAAACAAATGCACTTCTATATTTCGAAAAGCATGCTTGCATTGTTACACAACACTTTTACAAAAACAGCTATTGTTATTATTGTCACATATAACTTCACATTTCAAAAACAATTGTTGCAATGTAACACAGCATTATTCAACTAACAGCTATTATATGATGGTATTTTTTATCACTTGTAATAACACATATCAGGGAGGACAATAATAAGCTATTTCACTTTGTACACCAGGATCTTGTTGTTCTGTCCCACAATAATGGAGGCAGTGCTGCTGTTGTAGCAGACTGACCATGGGTCCTGAAGCCCATCCCATACTGTAGCCAAAGTGGCAAGCTTCCTACTGCCCTCCCTGTCCACCTGTAGGATAGTGCTGGAATCATGTCCACATACCAGCACCTGGCCTGCAGGTGTCACATGAACATATATTGGGGATTTTAATTCAGGGTCCTTGAAAGTGGCAAGAACTGATCCATCCATGGCCAGGGTGAGGAGATTGTTATTGAAAGGGTCTGCGATGTACAACTTGTCACCTTTCGGACTCACTGCTAAACTCAGTGCTGGGGTCATTGGTAAAATAACTGCAAAACAGAATAGCAATTACAATCCTTAGGTATCATTAGGAGTGATAATTACAAACCATACATTATACATGTTTGTCTCGAAATAGTAACTGAAGTTGCGTTTGTTATGTTAACCAAAGGACACTAATGTTCAAAACAATCAATAATGAAACATTCCTGTCTAGTTCCTTTTCATCAGTTAATGAGTAATATAAGTTTGCTTTTGAAATTGTAATCATAAAAAACAATGTTATTTTGTATCTCCTTATTGTAAGTTATTGCAACAATTTCAATGCAAATTATTGTATATAATACTTGTATATTGAAACAATTTGAATTATTAAGCAGATTACACTTGTGTTTATTAGATAACAAAAACAAGAGGGCCATGATGGCCCTTTATCGCTCCACTGTTTTTTATGCGAAAAAAGCGTTCAATGCGCATGGGTTGAAATGTACTCAAGCATGTGACTTTCTCTTTCCTTCTGAAGTGTTTGTTTTAGTTTTGAAAACAGGACTTCCGGTTTCAAAAAGGAGAAATTGCTCATGATGAGCAATTTCTCCTTTTATCACAATGATTTCTACCCCACACAGCCAATTTATAAATAGTCCTTTCCAATGTTTTTTTTCGTCTGCAATCTCTTTCAATTTGGGGCAGTCCAAAATGTGTCGTTTGGTAAAGGGTTAACATTTATGGATAGTTAACATATTGGTCTACCTTTCACGCTCGACATGTATGCATTTATCTCTTATAATTAAAAAGTTAATCCAAGTGTATTTTGATAAACTTTTGATTTGAGAAGAAAATAGTTTATTCATCCCATAATGAATAAATAGCAAAAAAAAAATAAACATGCAAAGTTCAACGACATCCTGTGGCTATGTTTTTTGACGAATCAAATTTTCTTGAACAACTTTTTAATGGGAGCCTTCAAGGGATACATTTGGCTCCAGGGGCATAATTTGAACAAACTTGGTAGAGAACTATAAGATGTCACTACATACCAAATTTGGTAGCCCTAGGCCCAATGGTTATGGACAGGAAGATTTTTAAAGTTTGCACAAAAGAGGCTTTATATAAGCATATGTTCAGTTTTGTGACCCCCTGGGCAGGGTCAAATTTGAGCCCAGGGGAATAATTTGAACAAATTTGGTAGAGGACTATTAAATGTCACTACATACCAAATTTAGTAGCCCTACGCTCTATAATAAAGAACAAGATGATTTTTAAAGTTTGCACAAAATAGGCCTTATTTAAGCATATGTTCATTTTTGTGACCGCCAGGGCAGGGTCAAATTTGACCCCAGGGGCATAATTTGAAAAAACTTGGTAGAGAACTTTAAGATTTTAATACATACCAAAATTGTCTAGCTGCAGCGCGAATTTTATCAAATTATGAGAACATCAATATGATGTTTCATGCAATACTGATATGCCCTGCATATAGGAACATCAAATGTACCTAACATTTGTTTATACATATTATGAATATAACTTAACTTACCCATTGCTGTACAACTCATGTGTTGAATATTTGAGCAGCCATAATTTAATTTGCATGTGAACTGGTTCATTTCACAGAGCACCATACAAACAAAAGACATAGCTGTTTAAAATCATTTCATCCGTTTAATGCAAAGTCCACTGTTGTTGTTGTTGTTACTGCATTTTATCTTCGATTTTATGTCATTATATCTAAGTGTGTTCACACGTATTACACTAACATAATGTTAGGTGATCATACCTTGTTATCTTCGTCGTATATCTATTTTAACATGCATAAATGAGTACATTTTCGTAGGTTATTGTCAGACCATTCTCATTTCTGATCTGGTCGCAGCCATTTGTCGCGTTGCATTATGGTCAGGTTTGAACTATTGTCTGCAGTGGACTAAGCATGAAACAGGTTATTTTTAGATATGATGTAATCTCTGTTAAATACTTGTTTAAAGTGGTGTATCCATCTTTCTAAGCGCCCATAGATTGTTTTACATAAATTTTTGTTCAAAATCCAATATGGCGGTGTCTTTTGGCGTGATGTCATTTTAATGCATTTCGAGCGTTCATGACCACTTTTTGTGGTCAATCGACGTCATTGACCCATTTTTTGGGGCAATGACCATTTATTTTGGGTACATGACCAGTAATTTTGGGGCAGGCGACCAAGAATTCTTGGTCGGGCCATAAAAACTGGGCATTGACCAACCTTTTGGGTCGCTCGAGTATTTAAGGTTTCAGGAACTTTATTAGATATATTCAGTCGGGCCATAACATCAAGGGCATAACATCTTTTATTAAATATTCAGAAACTTGTAAGAAAAACTTAATATAAACTGAATTCATATAGATCCTAATAGACTTTAACCCAACACAGATATCTTATATAAATATATTAAAGATTGTTTATTTATTTAAAACGTATACTCTTGTGGTGAATGAGTATTGGACACTGGTGTGAGAGAATTGTTTTAAATATTTGACTTATTTCTGAGAAATCATCGTATTGTGTGGTGTATTTGAACCGTAAAGAAATTTGCACTGTTAATGTTTACGTTGTGTTAATGAAAATATAACTTCTATGAATTTCGACGTTAAAGAATAAAAGGTTAATGAAGTTTTAAAATGACTTGTTTTCCTCGTTTTAGTAAATAAGCGTAAAAACCACTTTATTATTATTGAACTATTATTGAACTATTCCTGGCAAGAATACGGAACAGTTAGCTCGCAACATTTTATGGTGTCAGAAGTGGGATCCTTTCAATCAACAATCAAGGGATCCAGTGATTGGACTCACGTCTGCGCGTATTATTATTAAATAACGAGTTAACATTTTAAACAGTATATCTTTAATAAAAACCCAACAAGATACTTTCCGCGAATATTGTGACGATTAAATAAGTTAACATGAGTGATCTAAATGACAGTGACACGGAAGTAACTATCGGAGCGGGGCTCGTGAGGGGAACACGATTTCCACACGCAACGTGCGCTCAAAGGGACGAGGCGCGAACGGAAGTCTCGCCGGACGCATCGAGCGTACAAGGTGACGCGACGCGAATCGAAGTTGACACGGACGGAAATAGCGACAACGAAGGCGGCGGTGGCATGGCCGCTACCAATGGGTTCATGCGCGAGGTAGCCGGAGCGCTCAAGGAAGTTGTATCCGAGCTGCGCGTTCTTAAGGGCCAAAGTCACTACAACAACCGGGGTGCGTTCAACGGCGATGTACCTGTCGGCGCTCAATATGCACATGAGCGGGATATCGCGTATTTTGGCAATGGCCGTGACAGCGTACAGCACGGGTTTGGCGGCCAGCGCGAGGCGAGGAACGGTTATCGGCAGCGACGTGACGACGCGTATAGGCACGATTCGGGAAACCCGCTAATGGAACGGGAGCTCGACGGCATCTACCAACGTCAGTCGATGGGCAATCGCAACAACTGCCATGAGGACAAAGACGGCTACGGGGAGGGAGACAACGAAAACGAAAGTGTTCACGATTATAGGCAGCGAGCGCCTGCACGTCACGCACCAAGGGCTGATGGCATTTATAGAAGGCCCGCAATAAGGCGGAATACTCGGCCGGTGCCAAAGATACCACCATTTACAGGAAAAGAAGATTGGGCGGTATGGTCAGCGAAGTTCGACGCGATTGCTAGGAGATACGGTTGGGACGACGATGATAAGCTTGACAATCTGCTGCCGATGATAGAAGGTCAGGCTAGCGAATTCGTGTTTGCACAGCTGCCTACGGAAGTGTTGTCTGACTATCATGAACTGACTTCAGAGTTGACAAGGCGATACCGCGTAATCGAGACAAGCAGGTCTTTCGCAGCCAAGTTTAGTAGGCGAAACCAGAAACATGGGGAAAAAGCGGAAGACTATGCTGCCGAACTCAAGCGTCTGTACGATAAAGCGCATAAACAACGGGATCGAAGCACACGCGATGAGGACCTAGTGAGAAGATTCCTCGATGGGCTGGTTGACCAGGAGGTGAAGTTCGAGGTCGAGTACCACAAGGAACCAAGGAATATCGACGAGGCGGTGTTCCATGTGGTGAATTTCATTCAAACGAGAATCGGGATTAAATCCGATCGAGAGTACAAGCATGCAACCAGACGAGCTTATACCACTGACGAGCATGACGACGAATTCTCAGAAGAATGTGAAACTGAAAGGGCAGCATGCAGAGTAGTCACAGACCAGAAGAGAAGTACGCCTATAATGTCCGAGAACACGGGAAGCGACATTGTTAAGCAGCCTACTGACCAAGAGTTATTGAAAACTCTTATAAGTAGGATAGAGAAACTGGAAGAGGAAAAGAAACATTTGCAGAGGCGGCCACCAAGAAGGGACGTAGAGTGCTTCAGGTGTCATCAAACCGGCCACTACGCAAGAGACTGTCCGCTAAACCAAACAAGGGATACGTCATTTCCCACGAAGTCTAACGGTGCAACGCCATCTCGGGAACATTTAAACGAGAGAGGGGCTTCTCTCGTGCCCAGAGGGAGGTCCTGTTAGGAAACGAAGACAACGGTGATTTAAAGGGCGAGCAACAACACACGGGGGTAAGCGAGGCGGAGAGCGAAGTACCCTGTGCTGGAGTGAAGGGGGGAGCAGAGCTGACCACTGGCGTTTATATCCGAGGGTGGATAGGGGAGACACCAGTGACCTTCACCGCCGACACAGGTGCTTCGAGGTCGGTAGTATCCAGTCGCGTGTATGACCAGCTGAGCACTAAGGACAAGCCGGTCCTAAAGGGGTCAGTCAAGCTGCGTGGGGCAGGTGGTTCACCAATACGTGAGAAGGGGGTGGGAGAATTTAATCTTATATTAGGCCCAGTAAAGGTGATCTGTCAAGCAGTTGTGGCCGACATTGAGGACGAAGTGCTACTAGGGTTGGATGTGTTGGCTGGGGAGAAGGACGGACAGGCGGACAACTTCCTAAGCAAGAATATAATCAAGCTAAAAGGGAAAGAAATCCCATTGATACCCGCTACAAGGAGGCTACGGAAAGTCACCGTTGCAGAAGATGTTGCCATCCCGGGGCTCTCAGAAGTGGTGGTTGATGTTTATGTTGAACGCGATGAGGCTGACAATAAAGACAAAGAAGAAAATTTTATCATTGAACCCACAGAGGGTTTCGTTCAGCGTTACCCATTGGTAATGGCTGCAACCTTAGTGAACATAAACAGAGCAGTCACCTGTAAGGTAAAAGTTTTGAACCCTTTCTCAACGAGCGTAACGTTGCGGCACCATGCAGAAATCGGAGAGGCAGAGAGGATGGATTGTTGTACAGGGGTTATAGCAAATGAAGAAAACGAAGGTGAGCGAGATAACATCACAACGGTGAGAAGAGTACAGTTGATGACAGTTGAAAAGGACAGCCGTATTTCAGACTTACCGGTTGCCAATGCAATGGACGTGCCCCCACACCTGAAATCACTGTTTGAAGAATCAGTCGTCGGAAAAACGGAAGAGCAACAATCCGTTATAGCTGGGTTGTTAGTTAAATACGCAGACACGTTCTCAAAAGACGAATGGGACTTGGGACTTACACATCTATCTGAGCATGCCATAAACACAGGTACCGCAGCTCCCGTTAAACAGCGACCAAGGCGGGTTCCATTAGCGTACGCAGAAGAAGAAAAGAAAGCACTTGAAGATTTGCTTAAGAAAGGCGTTATTCAGAAAAGTACATCCCCTTGGGCCAGCCCAATCGTTTTGGTAAAGAAGAAATCAGGCGCTATACGACCTTGCGTCGATTATAGAAGGGTCAATGCATTGGTGAAGCCAGACGGGTTTCCGCTACCACGAATCCAAGATTGTTTAGACGCTGTGGCCGGGTCAAGCTTCTTCAGCTGTTTTGACCTTACGTCAGGGTATTTTCAAATACCGTTAAAGAAGGATGACATTCCTAAGAGCGCTTTTTGCTGTAAGTATGGTCAATACGAGATGAAAACAATGCCTTTCGGTTTAAATAACGCTGCAAGCACCTTCCAGCGTACAATGGAACTGGCGTTACAAGGTTTAACTTGGCTAACGTGTTTAGTTTACATTGATGACATTGTGGTGTTCGGATCCACGTGGCTGGAAAACCTTTTGAGAACTGATGAGGTTTTACTTCGTATCCAAACTGCAGGTTTGAAGCTTAAGTCAGATAAGTGCCGCCTTCTCCAGTCAAAAGTCGTTTTTCTGGGTCACGTAGTCTCAGGAGAGGGGATAAGTCCCGATCCGACAAACATTGAAAAAATTGTCAATTGGCCAAAGCCCGGAAACGCGAAGCAGGTTAAACAGTTTGTGGCTACTGGTTCGTACTATCGTCGATTTGTAAAAGATTACGCTAAAATCGCGCGACCTTTGATTGATCTGACGAGAAAGGAGGCCAAATTCGAATGGAACGATGCGTGTGATATGGCGTTTAAACGAATCAAGGATGCTCTTATTAGCGAAAACGTCATGGGACATCCACTGAATGAGGGTGGGACATTTTACCTCGACGTCGATGCGTCCGGCACGGGGATCGGCGCGGTGTTGAGCCAAGAACAGCAGAGTCGCGAGCGAGTTATTGCCTACGCCAGCAGGGGGCTGAATAAAGCCGAGAAGAATTACTGCATAACTAAGCAAGAGCTTTTAGCGGCAGTATACTTCATCCAGTATTTCAGGCAGTATTTGCTGGGGCGGCATTTTATTGTAAGAACAGATCACCAATCGTTGATATGGCTCTTTAGTTTAAAGGAACCGAGTGGGAAAATCGCGAGATGGATTGAGATTCTGGCCGTGTATGACTTTTCCATCGAATATAGAGCAGGTAATAAGCAAGCCCACTGTGACGCTTTATCGCGCTGTGAAAGTCCCCGGTTCTGTACGTGCAGCGACGTAGATACAAGCGAACCGTTGAAGTGCGGCCCATGCAATAAATGCCGAAGGAGAGCTGAACTAATGCTGTTGAAACACAACGAAAAGGAAGAAGGTGAAGTGAATTCGGGGTCACCTGAAAACGATTGCATAACGCCTGTCGTTTTAACCGAAAACGCGCCTGTGATCAAGAGTGTTAAAAGTAGCGAGTGTGAGGTGCCAAAGCCAGGTCCATCGGATGACAGGGGAAGTTCTACTCTGCACACATGGGCAACCGAATTCACAAGCGTAACAATGGCAGCCATGCAGAGTGATGACCCTTATATAGCTAAAATTTATAGTGTGATACGCGATGGTATTAAAGCGCCGGTTGATGAAATGGTAACGTTGAGTCCAGAGACACGTCATTACTGGGTGATACGAGACTCGCTCGTACTAGTAGAAAACGTGCTATATAGGAAGTTTCAGCGGGTAAACGAAACACACGATTGCTTTCAGCTGATTGTCCCGTACACACTGCGAAAGTTGGTATTAAGTAGAATGCATGACAGTGTGACCTCTGGTCATTTAGGGGTCAAGCGAACTAGGGCAAGGTTAGCGTTAGGTTATTACTGGTTCAATATTAAGGCTGATGTGCGTGTATATGTTGCCAGTTGTTCCGTTTGTGACGCTGATAAAAAGCCACAAAAACCGCCTAGGGCGCCTATGGGTCATGTCAGGTCTGGCGCACCCTGGGACGTCCTAGCGATCGATTTTACTGGGCCGTTCCCAGTCACTCCGCGCGGTAATCGGTACATTCTCGTGGTAACGGACGTCTTTTCAAAATACGTCGAGATCATCCCAGTGCCAAACCAAACAGCCGAAGTGTGCGCATCAATGGTCCTAAATGATGTCATAGCGAGATGGGGTACCCCGTTAGCAATACATTCCGACCAGGGCGCAGCGTTTGAGAGCAGGGTCTTCAAGGAGCTGTGCAAGCTGTTAGAGGTCAAGAAGTCCAGAACTAGCGCCCGTCATCCTGCAGGCAACGGGCAAGTAGAAAGATTTAACAGAACGATGTTGAGCATGGTTAGAGCGTATCTTGTTGGCGAACAGGAAGACTGGGATCAGCACTTGGCCTGCCTAGCAGCAGCATACCGGTCGACCCCACATGAGAGTACCAAACTTTCCCCCAACCTGCTAGCTTTAGGAAGAGAAGTCCGCATGCCAGCCAGCCTCATCTATAGCCATGTTGACGCATCACCGAAGCAAGAAAACCCAGGCGAGTACGTCCTTCGGCTGCAAGAAAGGATGTTGAAAGCCCACGAGGTGGCTAGGAAACACATCGGAAAGGTCGCTCGACGCAGCAAAGAAGTCTACGATGCCAAGCTGTCCTTTCATCACTATCAAGTCGGTGACGTGGTGTGGTGCCTGCATGAAACTAGGAAGGTCGGCGTCAACCCAAAGTTGGAAAGGGCATACGATGGTCCCTATCTTGTAACAGCAAAACTCTCCGAGATCAACTTCACCATCAAGCTAAACAAAGAAGGCCAAACCAGAGTGGTACACCACAACAAGCTTAAGCCATGCAAAGCAGGGATACTACCGAGATGGGTGTTGTCTGCACGGAGGAAAATTTTAAGCCATTCTAAGCCATAGCCATGTAACATTTCAAAAGGAATGTATTGTTGTTTGCTGTTTAAAGTGTGTTTCATTATTGATAGTTTATCTTAAATCATTTTTACTGTTTCGAGTCACTGTGACCTTGTGCCTATAAAGTTTCATGAGCCTAGGCGTTGGCATTCTTGAGTTACCATCCGGAAACTATCTGGTGAACGGACCGACCGACCGACAGACCGACGGACCGACCGACATGTACAAAGCAATATACCTCATCCTCTTCGAAGGGGGGTATGATAATATGTTTATCAGTAAACTGTTTTAGTATTTGTTACAATTACCTGTGGACTGTGGCAACAGGAGTTTTGCCAAAAAGACAGGGGGGTAATGATATGCCCTGCATATAGGAACATCAAATGTACCTAACATTTGTTTATACATATTATGAATATAACTTAACTTACCCATTGCTGTACAACTCATGTGTTGAATATTTGAGCAGCCATAATTTAATTTGCATGTGAACTGGTTCATTTCACAGAGCACCATACAAACAAAAGACATAGCTGTTTAAAATCATTTCATCCGTTTAATGCAAAGTCCACTGTTGTTGTTGTTGTTACTGCATTTTATCTTCGATTTTATGTCATTATATCTAAGTGTGTTCACACGTATTACACTAACATAATGTTAGGTGATCATACCTTGTTATCTTCGTCGTATATCTATTTTAACATGCATAAATGAGTACATTTTCGTAGGTTATTGTCAGACCATTCTCATTTCTGATCTGGTCGCAGCCATTTGTCGCGTTGCATTATGGTCAGGTTTGAACTATTGTCTGCAGTGGACTAAGCATGAAACAGGTTATTTTTAGATATGATGTAATCTCTGTTAAATACTTGTTTAAAGTGGTGTATCCATCTTTCTAAGCGCCCATAGATTGTTTTACATAAATTTTTGTTCAAAATCCAATATGGCGGTGTCTTTTGGCGTGATGTCATTTTAATGCATTTCGAGCGTTCATGACCACTTTTTGTGGTCAATCGACGTCATTGACCCATTTTTTGGGGCAATGACCATTTATTTTGGGTACATGACCAGTAATTTTGGGGCAGGCGACCAAGAATTCTTGGTCGGGCCATAAAAACTGGGCATTGACCAACCTTTTGGGTCGCTCGAGTATTTAAGGTTTCAGGAACTTTATTAGATATATTCAGTCGGGCCATAACATCAAGGGCATAACATCTTTTATTAAATATTCAGAAACTTGTAAGAAAAACTTAATATAAACTGAATTCATATAGATCCTAATAGACTTTAACCCAACACAGATATCTTATATAAATATATTAAAGATTGTTTATTTATTTAAAACGTATACTCTTGTGGTGAATGAGTATTGGACACTGGTGTGAGAGAATTGTTTTAAATATTTGACTTATTTCTGAGAAATCATCGTATTGTGTGGTGTATTTGAACCGTAAAGAAATTTGCACTGTTAATGTTTACGTTGTGTTAATGAAAATATAACTTCTATGAATTTCGACGTTAAAGAATAAAAGGTTAATGAAGTTTTAAAATGACTTGTTTTCCTCGTTTTAGTAAATAAGCGTAAAAACCACTTTATTATTATTGAACTATTATTGAACTATTCCTGGCAAGAATACGGAACAGTTAGCTCGCAACAATACATCTTTAAATACAAAGTTATTCTGCTCACAAATACTTTAGAAAAACAGATGACTGTATTGGTTAGGCTGGTTTTGCAAGATATCAACAGACCTTGAAGAAAAGTGCAATCTTATGTTAAGAATCACTTCCAGATATACATGTATATAGAATATTATGTGAAGATTTTTAAAGTTTGCACAAAATAGGCCCAATATAAGCATATGTTCAATTTTGTGACCCCTGGGGAACAGTCAAATTTGATCCCAGGGGCTTAATTTGAACACACTTGGTAGAGGACTATAAGATGTCACTACATACCAACTTTGGTAGCCCTATGCCATACGGTTATGGACAGAAAGATTTTTAAAGTTTGCACAAAACAGGCCTTATTTACATGTAAGCGTATGTTCATTTTTGTGACCCCAGGGTAGGGTCAAATTTGACCCCAGGGGCATAATTTGAACAAACTAAGTAGAGAACTATTAGATGTCACTACATACCAAATTTGGTAGCCCTAGACCCTACAGTTTTGGACAGGAAGATTTTTAAAGTTTGCACAAAATAGGCTTTATATAAGCATATGTTCATTTTTGTGACCCCCGAGGAAGGGTCAAATTTGACCCCAGGGGCATATTTTGAACAAACAAAGTAGAGAACTATTAAATGTCACTACATACCAAATGTGGTAGCACTAGGCCCAATGGTAATGGACAAGAATATTGTTAAAGTTTGCACAAAATAGGCTTTATATAAGCATATGTTCAATTTATTGACCCCCGGGGCGGGGTCAAATTTGACCCCAGGGGCATAATTTGAACACATTTGAAAGAGGTTCACCCAAAGAACATTTGTGAGAAGTTTTATCAAAATTGGACTTGTTGTTTAGGAGAAGATGTTTAAAGAAAAAGTTAACGCACGGACGCATGCACGACGGACACAGGACCATGACATAAGCCCCGCTGGCCTCTGGCCAGTGGAGCTAAAAATAAAGAACCCATCAGAAACTGTGCTTTTCAAAGACATGCACTTTCTTTTAATAGAACTGACATGTACATGAAGTCATTATACATTACTGTCAATATACCTTAATAACCATTTTTAAGAGAAATACTGAAATTTCTTGCTGTTGTAAAAATAACTCCTCCAAATGCTTTATCGCCCTTTACAATACTTATTTTGTTTAAAAAGAAAAATCCAACAAAATTCTTACCATTCACACCTTTAACATTGTGCAGTTTGCTGAATAGTTTACCACTCTTTGAGTACTTGTACAGTGCTGAATAAGAGGTGACAAATAAGTCACCCTGGTGGTGGGAAATACAGAAACATTCATGTTGTAACTGAAGCTTTCTGTCTGTCACCAGCTGGCTGTTGTTGATTTTGATAAACTGGATCTCTTTACCAACAGTAACACCAACCTCACTGGGTGTGATTTGGCACAAGCCCCCTGGCTTACCAGATACTTTACATTGACTCACCAACTTGAACTGCTGGTTCAACAGCTTGACAGTCTCATTACCTTTGTCTGCAAGCAGGACAAGTCCATCAGGGAGAACAAGTATGTCTCTGATACTGCAATCTCTCCCATATTCGCCTTTATAGTCATACTCAGACTTTCCTTCCATCTTCATTACTTGGTCTGAAATTTCCAGAACTGTCGCTGTCTGCCTACTGTCTTCAATTCTCCCAAGACTTGACAATGTGGAAAGGTACTGCACAATGTCTCTATTGGGTAGGAAAGTAATTGAAGATTTTACTTGAACAAATTTAGTATACGTCCGATATTTTTCAAACAACTGTATTTTGTCTACGCATTTAATGCTAGTTATAAAAGATAGTTCCAGCTTGCTTTTATCGCTTATGTGCTCTATGACATCTTTAAGTTGTTTTAATTCATCACGAAAAGTGGCACATTTGTCAATATCACTTTTATGAGAGGCTTGCATTTTGGTAAGTGTATCTTTCATTTCCGTCAGTGTCTTCTTTTCAAGAATGTCTAAGGCTGCAATTATTTGTTCCCGAGTTTCCTGTATTTTGTGTAACTGCTCATCAAATGAGCTTTGCAGAGAACGAAAGTTAGCCTCCTGGCTGTCTTGAAGCTTGTCTTGAAGCTCCTTCAGTTGTGCTAGAGTAGTTTGGATAGTAACTGATACTTGTTTGAGGTCCGTGGAGGTATTTTTTACCAAGTCTGATAAAAGCATGACAGCTTTGCATTGCCTGTAAGAAAACAGATTATTAAAACCAATAATTTATTAATGATTCAAAAAGTACTTATTTTTCACAGCATGATCAACATAAATCTGATAAACATTTCGTAATACTTAACAAATATGTTTTTATTTTGAACCATATCTTTAATCATAAGGCTCATACCCTAAAATATTGTATAAATCAAGGCCAATTTAATTCATGGTTTGATTGTATTCAAGAAATGTTAATAATTTAAATGTATTATTTCACTGAAATTAATGCAGGGCCATCTTACTGGTCCAGCTTACCCCTAACTTAAGTAAACATATAATATAAACAATTTAATTCAACCCTGAAAATGTCAAGCTTGGTCATTGGACTCCTTGTTTTCAAAATCTATAGAAATCCCTGATCAGACAAAAATAATTACCCACTAAAAAGGAAGGTTATAACTCTTTTTTTTCATTTCACAACAAATGGCAGTTCTTAACATAACATTCGTTAGACATGTATTGATATTATTAACTTAATTTCAGATAAGTATTCCAGTTAATTTTAAATAACTTTAAAACCACTTTGTGAATTAAACGTTTTCTGACAACTATGATAAAGATACCTGTGATTGAAGAGAGCACACTTTCTGCAGCATAGCTGGGTATGGTCTTTGCAAAACATCTCCACCTTATCTTCTTTATGACCATCACATTTCAAAAGAAACTCTTCCACCTTCTTGGAAACTGGCCATTTCTTAATATCTCCCGTACCGTGAGGGGAATGTTTTGTAAACAACTGGCCATGCATGTTAATACATTTTGGGCAGTAAAACTTCTCACAAGATTCGCAATAATAATCGGCTGATTCCGAAACTTCCTGGTCTTCACAGGTCGAACACGGAAGTCTTGAACCATGTCAGATTCTTTTTCAATGTTGGACTGCGGACAAGATGCCATTTGTTGCCTTTGATTTAACTCAAATAATGACGTATCTAACCTTATAGATCACTAAACAAAACAAAAACACCAATCTATTATTCACTGACTATCAACATGTAATGTCCAGCTTATAAGTCAAATAAAAATCAACTTAAAGTTTGTTTTAAAGCTTATATCTCCAGCAAACAAGGTATTTATGTAACCATTTATGTGACATGTATTATACCACACTAGCCCACCGCCTTTTAACAACTGGTTTATGTTTGCATACCAAGTATCTGAACTTTAAATATGTATGCAATCAATAAAGCAACCAGGGTAACTTGAAAACATGGGTATCAATAAGAATTATTGATCTGTGAACTACTTGAATATGTTACAAAGCCAATGTTGGAGTCAAAGTTTGAATGTTCCTTGTAAAATCAACAGGAGGGCCAAGATGGCCCTAGTTCGCTCACCTGAGAGGAGTCGGTTCATTCAATGTTTACCTAATGCAAAACTTGAAGTAGATATTGACCTGACAAACATCCTGGTCAAGTTTCATCATTATTGAACCAAAACTCTGGCGTATGGAGTGTTTTTATTTTTGTAAGATTTAAAATGGTGACCTATATTTTGAGTTGACCACCCCCCTTACCAAACATCAAACTTTGCTTACAAAAATAACAAGGGCTGTTTGTAAAACATGCATGCCCCCCATATGGGCTGTCCGTTGTAGTGGCAGCCATTGTGTGAATATGATTTTTGTCACTGTGACCTTGACCTTTGATCTAGTGACCTGAAAATCAATAGGGGTCATCTGCGGATCACGATCAATGTACCTATGAAGTGTCATGATCCTAGGCAAAAGCGTTCTTCAGTTATCATCCGAAAATCATTTTACTATTTCGAGTCACCGTGACCTTGACCTTTGACCTCAAAATCAATAGGGGTCATCTGCAAGTCATGATCAATCTACCTATGAAGTTTCATGATCCTAGGCGTATGCGTTCTTGAGTTGTCATCCGAAAACCATTTTACTATTTCGGGTCACGGTGACCTTGACCTTTGACCTAGTGACCTCAAAATCAATAGGGGTCATCTGCGAGTCATGATCAATCTACCCATGCAGTTTCATGATCCTAGGCAAAAGCGTTCTTCAGTTATCATCCGAAAATCATTTTACTATTTCGAGTCACTGTGACCTTGATCTTTGACCTCAAAATCAATAGGGGTCATCTGCAAGTCATGATCAATCTACCTATGAAGTTTCATGATCCTAGGCGTATGCGTTCTTGAGTTATCATTCAAAAACCATTTTACTATTTCAGGTCACCGTGACCTTGACCTTTGACCTAGTGACCTCAAAATCAATAGGGGTCATCTGCGAGTCAAGATCAATGTACCTATGAAGTTTCATGATCCTAGGCCCAAGCGTTCTTGAGTTATCGTCTGACAACCACCTGGTGGACAGACCGACAGACCGACCGACCGACATGAGCAAAGCAATATACCCCCTCTTCTTCGAAGGGGGGCATAAATATTATGACCAAGATTTAAAAAATCTGAAACAAAATTGTGACCTCTAGAGTGTTTACAACGATTGTGCATAATATAATGAAAATTAGGACAATCTAAGGGCAATAATTATGGCATTCATTATGTGATATTGCTCATCATCAAACTCGATTGAGATCTTTCATCAAATTTGATAAAGAATGCTTGAGAAATGTGAATGCTAGAGTGTTTACAAACGAAATGTGGACAGACGGACAGCGGACAAAGACCAATCCTAAAACCTCACCTGAGCAATCAGGTGAGCTAAAAAGTGTGTTTTACCGATCTGAGCCATTTTCCAACTTGTCCAAGAAATCAATGAAACCAATGACTAAGTTTCACGATGATTAGGCAAAATATGTGACTTCTATAGTGTTCGATCACAAGGTTTCTCTCTATATAGTCACATAAGGAAAACTGCCCCACTCCCCTGGCGGCTATGTTTTTTTACCGATCGGGACCATTTGCAAACTCATCTGAGATATATATAAAACCAATCTTTTCACTAAGTTTCATGATGATTGGGCAAAAAATGTGACTTCTAGAGTGTTCACAAGCTTTTTTTTACTATATAAATATCAGAAAACTGACCCGCCCCCCCCCCCACTGGCAGCTATGTTATTCAACTGACCGGAACCATTTTCAAACTCAACTCTCGTATCAAGGAAACAAATGTTCTGATCAAATTTCATGAAAATTGGGCCAAAAATGTGACTTCTAGAGTGTTCACAAGTTTTCACTATATACATATAGAGAAAAATTCCCCACCCACTGGTGGCCATGTTTTTTCACCGATCTGGACCATTTTTGAACTCGTCCAAGATATCAATAAAACCACTGTTTTGACCAACTTTCATGACGATTGGGCAAAAATTGTGACTTCTTGAGTGTTAGCAAGGTTTCTCTATAGACGAATAAGGAAAACTGCCCGGCCCACTGGCGGCCATGTTTTTCGAAGGACCAGAACAACTTTTGAACTCAACCAACATGTCATTAAGACAAACATTTTGACAAAGTTACATGGAGATTGGGCATTAAATGTGATTCTACAGTGTTTACAAGGTTTTTCTTCTTTTTTTACCCAGTGACCTAGTTTTTGACCCAGCATAACCCAGTTTCGAACTCGATCAAGATATCATTGGGACAAATCTTCTGACCAAGTTTCATGAAGATCGGATCGTGAAATACTTTTTGCTTATTTGTAGTTAGTTTTTCATTTTAAGTAGTAAAATAATTAGATACAAATAGTCTTATATATATTGTGTATATAACTTTATACGATGTACATCAATTGTTACCTTTTAGTGAGCGAAAAATCAAAGGACTATGTCGTTCATTCAGTACAATAGAGATCAATTACTGCATTGTGCAGGTGTGGATAGAAAATTGATAAAACCGGACAATGAAACTCTTTCACTATTGAAATCATACAGTATCTTGAAATACAGAGGCGCCCGGGGCGGTAAACATAAGCTGAAACGAAATCATGATATAAACCAGGGTGTTCACTTGGAGAATATTAAATCACTACCAAGAGAAATTCCTACAATAACCAGTAACTTGTCAAATACAGCAAAACCTCTGCAAACCGCACAACAGACGACCATTCATGATAACCTTATAGAAGTCAAAATTGAAGCTAAAATCACAGTTAGCGGGCAGAAAAACATCAAAATATGCAACATAAATCCTAGATCTGTGAAAAACAAGACCCTGTCTCTCAATGATTTTATATCAACTAATGAGTTTGATCTTGTTGCCATAACAGAAACCAGGCTTGGCACATCGACAGATAAAACTTGCTTTACCGAGCTCTTATCTGAAGGCTACCAAATAAAACATGTACCACGTCCCAGTGGTCGCTGTGGGGGGCGGAGTTGCTTTAATACACAAGACTAGCATTGAAATAAAAGTCTTGACTTCAACTAAAGACAAACAATTCACTACCTTTGAACACATGGACTGCAGTGTACATATTAAAGACTACTCTATAAGATTGGCTGTAATCTACAGACCACCTCCATCAAACGACAATGGCTTGAAATCAAGTACTTTCTTAGAGGAAGAATGGTCCCAGTTTTTATTAAAATATGCAACAACAGATAAAAACATCATTTTGACAGGCGATCTGAATTTCCACCTTGACGATCCGTCTGATAAAGATACTCTAAAATTCAATAACATACTCCATTCTTTTGGTTTGATGCAGCATGTATAAGAGCCAACACACGTACGAGGACACACTCTGGACGTTGTGATCACCAGGGACACTGTGGATACGGTATCCAACGTAGTTGTTACCGATCCTGGACTTTCAGTCTGCTCAGGAAACATTTCTAAAGACCATTATGCCGCCATCTTTAATTCAAGAGCATCAAAATCAGCTCTGGAAAGAAAAACTGTAACCTTTCGGAAACTACGAGAGATCAATATTGAAACATTTAAACAGGATATCACAGAGTCAGAAATACAATTTGAAAATATAGATGACCCTGAAACCCTTGTCCAAACTTATAATACTAAACTTTTATCTTTGGTAGACAAACATGCTCCACTAAGAACAAAATCTATTACCCTGCGACCCACTTGCCTGTGGTACACAGATGAGCTTCATGACGCTAAACATATCAAACGAAATTTGGAAAGAAAATGGCTCAAATCGAGACTCACTATTGATCATGAAATTTATAGAAACCACTGCGCCAAAATGAACAAAATGTTGAAAAAAGGACGCGTCGATTTTTATTCAGATAAAGTAACATCCTGTGGCCGTGATCAAAAGAGCATGCACAAAATCACAAAACACTTACTAGATGGCCCATCTGAAATAGCTCTCCCGTCTGGCAAATTATCTGATGAGTTAGCACAAGATTTCAATAAGTTTTTCATAAATAAAGTTGAAGGTATCAGAAAAGATATCTCTGAACATGCCCTATCTCAAGCAAATTCAAAACATTGTAATGATAATAACCCAACAGCAGAAACATGCAGTTTGAAACATTTCCGACCGACAACTGAGGAAGAAGTTGAAAAAATCATTATGCAATCCCCAAATAAATCTTGCGAGCTTGACCCTGTTCCAACTTGGCTCCTGAAAGAATGCAAAACTGAACTGCTACCAATACTGACAAAAATCATCAATCTTTGGATGGAAACAGCAAGTGTGCCAAGATCCTTTAAAACATCACCTATAAGACCTTTATTAAAAAAGCCCACCTTAGATAAAGAAACACTTTACAAAACTATCGCCCGGTTTCGAATCTGCCATATGTTTAAAAATTATTGGAGAAAGTTGTCAGCAAAAGAATAGATGAACATTTGACAGAAAACAATTTAAATTCAGAAAATCAGTCTGCATACAGGAAGTTTCACTCAACAGAAACAGCTTTATTAAAAGTTCAAAACGATGTCCTACAATCATTAGATAAGAAAAAGGTCACTGTCTTTGTTATGCTGGATCTCTCTGCTGCTTTCAACACCATCGACCACATAACCCTTTTAAGCTGCCTCGAACAGCAGTTCGGCTTTGCTGAAAAACCACTACAGTGGGTAGCTTCCTACCTATCTGACCGCTTCCAAAAGGTGAGCATTGACGGCAAGGTATCAGAACCAGTGCTGCTGACCTTCAGCGTACCCCAGGGATCTGTGTTAGGCCCAAAATTTTAAACTATGTATACTAAACCTGTTGGGGAAATTTGCGAAAAACATGGACTTGGGCATCACTCCTACGCCGATGACTCGCAGCTCTACCTTTCCTTTGAACCCACCGATGAAGCAGCCCAAGACGAAACACTAAATCGAGTTGAAAAGTGCCTCCACGATATCATCTTGTGGATGAATACAAATATGCTCAAACTTAACACCGACAAAACCGAGGTCATAGTGTTTTCAATTCAAAACAACGCCAAGTACGTAGATGGGTTAACTATTAAAGTAGGGGACTCGACAATTAAACCATTGCAATACGTACGAAATCTCGGTGCTTGGTTTGATTCAAGAATGAACATGGAACACCATATTAATGCTATAAGTAGATCATGTTTCGGTCAGATTAGGCAAATAGGTCACATCAGGCAATATCTTACACCAAATGCCAAAAAATCATTGGTCAATTCACTTGTCACGTCTCGGCTAGACTATTGCTATGCACTGCTGTATGGAACACAAACATCAGCTATCAAGAAACTACAAAATGTTCAAACACTGCAGCGCGTGTTATCACAAGAACATTCCGCTATAGTCACATAGCACCGATCCTAAAATAATTACACTGGCTCCCAGTAGAAAAAAGAATCCACTTCAAAATATTTACCAATGCGTTCAAAGCCTTAAATGGACAATCGCCTGTATATCTGGAAAACCTACTTGAAGTCTACGAACCAAGGCGAAACTTAAGATCAAAGAACGAAGCAAGTTCATTAGTGATTCCAACGAAGATTAAATCCGTATCATACGGAGAGCGAAGTTTCATGTACGCTGCTCCCAAACTCTGGAACTCACTTCCATCAAACATTCGAGGTTCTTCAACACAGAATTCATTCAAAAAGGCACTGAAAACTCACCTCTTCCTCCAATCTTATGCAATATAAGCAGTGTTTTATTCAATTCATTATAGAAAATCTCAATCATCATGAACTTGAATTAACCCTTTTAAAGGAAGCATAATTATTTTTTGTTGTTTTACGTAGTACTTATTGTTTAAGTTTTAGATTTTATTGTTTCATTAATTGTCTTATAGCTATACACATAGGGTAGTTTTATAGTGTCTTGTTGATCTTTCTAATCTATGGTTACTGTGCATGTTTTTTACGTAGTACTTATAATATAATAGAGTAGTTATATAGTATAATTGAGTAGATTTGATCGATTTCTTTTGAAACAGTGTTACAAAATGTATTCATATCTGCGATACGTTAAATGTTCTTATGTAAAGCAGGGCTAGCGCTGGCCCAAAAAATGTTTGAGCCACCCAGATGTAGGGGGGCATTTTCGCAAATCGGATTTTTCTTGAGCCAAATTCTCAATATTTTCGCAAATGGCTCAAGTGGCGAACGACAGCGCGAGCCCTGTGTAAAGTGCCTTTGAACGTGCACTCTTGCATGAAAAGGGCGCTATATAAACCCGGTATAATAATAATAATAATAATCGGACAATAAATGCGGCCTCTAGTGTGTCTACGAACAAATGTGGACGGACGGACAACGGGCAGACGGATGACGGACGGACGGATGACGGACGGATGACGGACGGATGACGGACGGATGACGGACGGACGACGGACAGACGACGGACAATGACCGGTCATAAAAGCTCACCTTAGCAATCAGGTGAGCTAAAAAAACATTGAACCTCGAATAACAATTAACACATAAATGATACACACAACTACACTGCATTATTACGAAAACATTAATAATCAAACGGGAGTCACTACTGTTAAACTTAGATGCAATATTTAGAAGAGTTGTCTCCCATGTTACATGACCTTAATTCATGATTGTTTACAAGCCTTTTTTACTATAAAAATATAAGGAAAACTGCCCCGTCCCCCTGGCAACCATGTTTTTCAACGGACCGGAACCATTTTCGAACTTAACTCGCGTATCTAGGAAACAAAAGTTCTGACCAAATTTCATGAAGATTGGGCCAAAAATGTGACTTCTAGAGTGTCATATGTTTTTACTATATACATATAGAGTAAAATGCCCTGCCCACTGGCGGCCATGTTTTTTCAACAATCTGGACCATTTTTGAACTCATCCGAGATATCAATAAAACCAATGTTTTGACCAAATTTCATGATGATTGGACAAAAAATGTGACTTCTAGAGTGTTTACAAGGTTTCTCTATAGCCAAATAAGGAAAACTGCCCCGCCCACTGGTGGCCATGTTTTTTCAACAGACGAGAACCACTTTTGAACTCAACCAACATATCATTAAGACAAAAAATTTGACAAAGTTACATGGAGATTGGGCTTTAAATGTGACTTCTACAGTGTTTACAAGGTTTTTCTTTTTTTGACCTAGTGACCTAGTTTTTGACCCAGCATTACCCAGTTTCGAACTCGATCAAGATATCATTGGGACAAATCTTCTGACCAAGTTTCATGAAGATCGAACAATAAATGCAGCCTCTAGAGTGTTTACGAACAAATGTGAACGGACGGACGATGGACAAAGACCGGTCACAAAAGCTCACCTAAGTAATCAGGTGAGCTAACAAAAAATCATTTGTTACAAAGTAATGTTAATAGTAAAATCAATAGATAACATATAAACTTTTAAAAAATCAAATTACAAAGTAATGTTAATACTAAAATCAATAGATAACATATAAACTTTTAAAAAATCAAACAACTAAAAAATATGAATAGGTATAAGCATTTAATATTTGTAAACTCCAGACAAAGGATAAATGAACTGCCATTCAAACAATGAGGATGGTGCAAATTGAATTTAGTACCATACATAACAAAGTCTTGTAGGGTGAGCAAAAATCTCAAATATATTTAATACTGTTTGGTGTGTCCCGTATGTGTTTATAAAAAAAACTTTCTATTTTCAGATACCACGGTGTTGAGAGTAATTGGCTAATTATCACGCAGTTCAAGGTCCAAATCCCATGTGTACCAGGTTTTCATGTTTTAGATTTATTGAATTTTACATTCAATTTATTTGAATTCTGTTTGTTTGGGTTTTGCAACAAGTTATAAACAAGAGCACCGCCTTGCGGGTGCAGACCGCTCATCTATTTTATTTTTAAAGGTGAAGGGACTCTCATTTTCAATCACAAAGGAGGGAGGGGTGGAGTGAAGAGGGGTGTATAGTGTGGGGGTGTGGACATTATCTTCCAAAAATGCGAAAAAAATGCAAATAAATATTTGTGTTTTTTTAACCGTTTCAAAAAAAATAAAAAAAATTGGGGGGGGGGGTGAGGTGGGGGGGGTATAGTGTGAGGGTGTGGTGGTAATTCGTGAGATGATCTTAAAAAAAAAAAAAAATTGGGGGGGTGGGGGCGATTCAGGTGGGGGGAGGGGGGGGGGGGGTGGGGGGATTCTTGGGTGCGATGGTTGGACGGTATTTCAAACATAAAATAATTAAAATAAATAGTTGTGTTTTTTAACCGTTAAAAAAAAAAATTTGAGGGGGGGGGGGGGTCGGGTGGGGGGGGGGTATAGTGTGAGGGTGTGGTGGTCATTTGTGAGATGTTCTTAAAAAAAAAAATTAGGGGGGGGGGATTCGGGGGAGGGGGGGGGGCACGGGGGATGGTTTGGGTGGAGTCTATTGTGGTATGTCAGGTAAGAGTAGTTTTGTCAAAGTATCAATCAAATCTAATCATAAATAAAGAAGTTATGGCAATTTTAGCAAAATTTAATAATTTGACCTTGAGAGTCAAGGTCATTCAAAGGTCAAGGTAAAATTCGACTTGCAAGGTACAGTAACCTCATGATAGCATGAAAGTATTTGAAGTTTGAAAGCAATAGCCTTGATACTTAAGAAGTAAAGTGGATCGAAACACAAAGTTACTTAGTCAAAAAAGGGCCATAATTCCATAAAAATGACATCCAGAGTTATGCAACTTGTTATTTTACTGTACCCTTATGATAGTTTGCGAGTGTTCCAAGTATGAAAGCAATATCTATGATACTTTAGGGGTAAAGTGGACCAAAACACAAAACTTAACCAAACTTTCAATTTTCTAAGTATAAAGGGCCCATAATTCCGTCCAAATGCCAGTCAGAGTTACATAACTTTGCCTGCACAGTCCCCTTATGATAGTTAATGAGTGTTGCAAGTATGAAAGCAATAGCTTTGATACTGTAGGAATAAAGTGGACCTAAACACAAAACTTAACCAAATTTTCAATTTTCTAAGTATAAAAAGGGCACATAATTCTGTCAAAATGCCAGTCAGAGTTACATTACTTTGCCTGCACAGTCCCCTTATGATAGTTAGTAAGTGTTGCAAGTATGAAAGCAATAGCTTTGATACTGTAGGAATAAAGTGGACCTAAACACAAAACTTAACCAAATTTTCAATTTTCTAAGTATAAAAAGGGCACATAATTCTGTCAAAATGCACGCCAGAGTTATCTAACTTTGCCTGCCCAGTCCCCTCATGATAGTAAGTAAGTGTACCAAGTTTGAATGCAATAGCATTGATACTTTCTGAAAAAAATTTGGACCTAAACGCAAAACTTAACCAAAATTTTCAATTTTCTAAGTATAAAAAGGGCACATAATTCAGTCAAAATGCACGCCAGAGTTATCTAACTTTGTCTGCCCAGTCCCCTCATGATAGTTAGTAAGTGTACCAAGTTTGAATGCAATAGCATTGATACTTTCTGAGAAAAGTGGACCTAAACGCAAAACTTAACCGGACGCCGACATCAAGGTGATGACAATAGCTCTTTTTTTTTTCAAAAAATAGGTGAGCTAAAAAATTAAGCAGTTATCCTACTATAGAAACTGGTTAATTAACCAGAGAACCCAGATATTTTGAAATGTTAATTACTCTTTCACAAGTGTTACATGGTACCTTTTAAAAAACGCAAGTAAATTTATGGTGGCTATATAATTATGTTGGCAACATAAATGGCCGTCAGGTTTGTGATACAAAAGTGTAACTTAACACAAATAATGTGTAACATATTACTTTATACATAGTACAATTGAACTCATATTTAATTTACCTCCATACAATCATGTTGATAAAAAATTACCAATTCATTAGAACTGTCACTGTCTAAAGTACCACCCGCATGTCACTTTGTCAGACCGCATTAACATTTTAGTTTAAGAACTGATTTTCCAAAAATGCAAGCTTTTAACCTATTAAGTTTAATCTTGATCCCTCATATTATAATTAAGTGAACATTAACAAGAGAGCCAAAGACCCTACAGCACTCAGCTGAGGTTCCAAGGAACATTACCATTCTGAGCAGGTATTGTTCACTAGGTTTCACAATAACCCAAATACCTGGTAGCTATCCTTTTCATTTTTAACAAAACACAGTAAATTTTTTACTCAGTCCACATATTGTAACAAAACAAATTAAACAGGGCCTTGACACAACAGAATTAAACTGACCATAAATTTAATCTTATCATGTTACCTGCGACTGTGAGCATTATTTTGATATGAGCCCCCATCATCTGATTCACTTTTGTAAATTGACTGTTAACACTACTGGCCTCTAAGTGTGACCTTGACCAGACAGATTTAGCTATGGCATTTCTGTTGCACGCGACAAACCTTAAATCCAGGGATCATTTTTTTTTCGGTTTTGTCGGTCCTAAACCGATTGGGGTCATGAAAGACCGATTGAAAATCCCAAACAGTCGGTCCGATTCTGTTTGCTAAAATTCCCATGTCATGAAATTGATTACACAGTGAACATGCTAACACACCCTAATGACATTCTTATCTCGATTAGGTGTGATAAACCATTCGCTACAGTCTCTAAACCTGTCAGGACCGGTTTATTGCACGTCAAACCAAGAATCAACTGAGGAGCTGCGCCATGAGCGCATGATACGCCCGTCGTTCGCCAATGAAGTAGTAAGGTAATAAATAACCCTTTGAATCATTTTTTTACTTCAGTTTATTTGTATTTGAATACATGGTTTATTTTATAAGTACATGAGCATGGAGCGCCGTCTCCTTGACATTCATACCATATCTTTTTTTGAGTATATGTATGCATTTCTTTAGAGGATATGGAGTTGAAGTAAACCTGTTATAGATATTTTGACCAATAATAAAAGAGAAATGTAGATGGGTAAGTGGTAGTGTACAATCGGAATAGAAAAAAGCTCACCTTGTTCAATTTTTCAGGGATACTAAAAAAAAAAAAAAAAAAATCCATCGAAGGATATTTGAGCTACAGTAGGACATTCAATGAAATCACGAAATTTTGACGAACAAAGTCCCATAACTCTGGAACGACAATTCAGAATTCCGTCAAAAACGAAAGGGGATCAGGGTTTATCAATATTAAGATTGTGTTAAAATTTGAAGAAAATCTGTCAAAGGATATTTGACGTAGCGTACGACATTAACAGACGGACGGACGGACGGCTACGGTAGGACATTCAATGAAATCACGAAATTTTGACGAACAAAGTCCCATAACTCTGGAACGACAATTCAGAATTCCGTCAAAAACGAAAGGGGATCAGGGTTTATCAATATTAAGATTGTGTTGAAATTTGAAAAAAATCCATCGAAGGATATTTGAGCTACAGTAGGACATTCAATGAAATCACGGAATTTTGACGAACAAAGTCCCATAACTCTGGAACGACAATTCAGAATTCCGTCAAAAACGAAAGGGGATCAGGGTTTATCAATATTAAGATTGTGTTAAAATTTGAAGAAAATCTGTCAAAGGATATTTGACGTAGCGTACGACATTAACAGACGGACGGACGGACAGACGGACGGACGGACAGACGGACGGACGGACGGACAGACGCGGGGTATACCATAATACGTCCCGTCATAGACGGGCGTATAAAAACTTGTGAACAGCTGATTAAAGACGCATCCAAAAAGACGCGTCTGAAAGCACACGCTGTAACTAAACAAAACATGCCGATACATTTTCCACCAGCGTAAAACTCCGGTTATATAATTATGAATGAAAGCCGCGGATCTGATCGACAGAACAGCGAAAGTTATTTTTTATGGGCGGAACTTCACATAAAATAGTACACAAGAAAATAATATAAATTGTATAAATCTTTAGTAAAACCGTGCTAGAATCAAAATAATTCGTTTACTTTATACTTTGTTGTTTAATAACTCACTACCGGAAAATTAGATGCGTGGTTTCAAATGTTTCGCTTTCGTGATTAAATCCCTACGCATCTTGACTATCGGCCGTGGGTTATTTGACAACAAACTATAATGTACACGAATTATTTCTTAATTATTTGGTGTGTTATTGTCAGTAACCAACCTACGCACAGACATTTGTTTGGTTCAGTGCATGGTTGTAAGCTATTATCGAGTGGACAACAATTTAAAACATCGGTATAGACTTATAAAAAAGTCTGATACAACAGCACACGAAACAACAATCAAATAGCAAATGATAAAACCAGTTGAGAAAATTCGTTCCGTTTAAAAACAAGAGCACCGCCTTGCGGGTGCAGACCGCTCATCTATTTTTCTTTTTAAAGGTGAAGGGACCTATCTCAATTTCAATCACAAAGGAAGGAGGGGTGGAGTGGAGGGGGGTGTATAGTGTGGGGTGTGGTCATTTATTACATTTTCTTCCAAAAACATGACCCAACTTCAATTTCGGCCAAATCATCATTGGGCAAATCTTCTGATCAAGTTTTATGAAGATCAGACAATATCTGTTGCATCTACAGTGTTATTATGATAAGATGTTGACAAACAGACAAACACAAGGCCATCACAAGAGCTCACTATAAACAGGTTGTGCTGAGGTGGGCTAAAAAAGATCCGACATTTGTTGTGATCTCCAACCTTGATTTATTAAACTCATCCAGGAAATTTGCACATAAGCACGCCAAAGGCTCACTCACTAACAAAATTTCTGACCTGGTTGTGTCCCATCCTATATCTTTAAAAAAGATGGGAAATCAGTAGCAATACTGAAAAGTTTCACCCATGCATTCTTCTATGTGGAAATCTTTTATAATAGGGGCCTTTGTCATAAATGTGGAAAATACTCCAGCATAGCAACGTCAAGTATGCTCAAGGACAAATAACCCGGGACTGTGTGGATCATTTTGTATGACAGTGCTTTGAATGTCACACTTTATGGTTAAGACGATTTTTAAGTTTCAATTTAATAGCTCGAGACATGTGTTGACTAACAAACAGACTTACTCTTATTTATTATAATTTGTCTTCCTTTTTTTATTCTTGCTCATGATATGAAACTACATGTACAAGTTAGACTTTTTTAAAGAGACTTTTTTTAGAAACTTCCTTCCAACAGATTGCAGGTGATATTTCAGTTCTTTTATTTTTCTTATATTTACTTTTATCCCTGAAATCTGTCAACTGAAAGAACAAGGTTGTCAACAATGATAGCAGAAATAAGAACAACTCCAAAAGCAACATCATCAGGAAATGTAAGCTAATCATTGAAAATAAGCATTATCTGAGTGCGTACACATACCTTATACATCTTGTACAGTGGATGCACCTTGTCATTATTGTTTTTATTAAAGGTCCGATATTTTTGTCTTCAACAGCTCTGAAAAAGGGGAGCAGAGCACATTGACACTGGCGGAGAAACGTCTGAGTTACAATATGGTTAAGCCTTGTTCTAGGAAGACTGGGATCAGTGGATAAAGATAAAGTGTTGTCCCGGATAAGGTCGTGCAATCGCAGAAATGTTCCATTTCTATGGTATTTGTTTATTAAATCAAGTCTATTCTTAGCAAAAATCCAATTAAGGCGGAAAATATTGTCCCCATTAACCAATGCTAACTGCTAGGCTTATCTGGGATACAACTTTACAAACATGCATTGAGCCCAATTTTCACAAAACAAGGTTCGGTTGTTTTGTGCAACAAATCTGGTTTGCAACTTAACATAATGCACTAAAAGTCCCCAAAACGTTGCTATGACTCTTTATGAGATACCAGTTTAAAATCTCAATTAACCAAAAGCTTTATCAGTCATACAATAAACCTGCATTATGCTACTGGCTGTTTTTCTAATCCCGTATTACTATACAAGCCAGACTACTTTTTTCTACATATGATATCATAATTAAACAGCATAGTGGACTGTAATGTATCACCATAAACAAGATCAACATTTTTAGAAAATATGTATGAGTGTTTTTAATAAAAGAAAGAGTAAACTAGTTAATTGTTCCAAGAGAATGTTATCAAGTCTAATGTCTTACATTTACTAGTATTTTCCACTTAAAGCTCCACATCTTGTGTGACACAAGCCAAAATACTGACACTTTCTATTGGAACAAGGGCTGTTTGAAAAACATGCATGCCCCCCATATGGGCTCTCCGTTGTAGTGACATCCATTGCGTGAATATGTTTTTTGTCACTGTGACCTTGACCTTTGACCTAGTGACCTGAAAATCGATAGGGGTCATCTGCCAGTCATGATCAATGTACCTATGAAGTTTAATGATCCTAGCCATAAGCGTTCTTGAGTTATCATCCGGAAACCATTTTACTATTTCAGGTCACCGTAACCTTGACCTTTAACCTAGTGACCTGAAAATCAATAGGGGTCATCTGCGAGTCATGATCTATCTACCTATCAAGTTTCATGATCCTAGGAATAAGCGTTCTTCAGTTATCATCCGGAAACCATTTTACTATTTCGGGTCACTGTGACCTTGACCTTTGACCTAGTGACCTGAAAATCAATAGGGGTCATCTGCGAGTCATGATCTATCTACCTATCAAGTTTCATGATCCTAGGAATAAGCGTTCTTCAGTTATCATCCGGAAACCATTTTACTATTTCGGGTCACTGTGACCATGACCTTTGACCTTGTGACCTGAAAATCAATAGGGGTCATCTGCGAGTCATGATCAATCTACCTATCAAGTTTCATGATCCTAGGCCTAAGCGTTCTTGAGTTATCATCCGGAAACCATTTTACTATTTTGGGTCGCCGTGACCTTGACCTTTGACCTAGTGACCTCAAAATCAAAAGGGGTCATCTGCGCCTCATGATCAATGTACCTATGAAGTTTCATGATCCTAGGCCCAAGCGTTCTTGAGTTATCATCCGAAACCACCTGGTGGACGGACCGACCGACAGACCGACATGAGCAAAGCAATATACCCCCTCTTCTTCGAAGGGGGGCATAATAAGTGAATAGTGTAATATTGGGTATGTATTTATTCTAACTAAAACAAATAAGAGCAGTGAATAACAATGTGAAAACTTCACTCAGCCACTGTCATTCCAAAGTGCATTCAACAAAGTACAAGGGAACTGATTAATTCATTATTTCTATGCATAAGTTGCCTATAGTTCATCCTGTACCAACCTCTTGCCACCATGCTCCATGTCTGTAAAGCGACTTTCGTCACTGCCAAATGCCATTGACTGATTCGTACATACCTCTTGCCCCCATGCTCCATGTCTGTAAAGCGACTTCTGTCACTGCCAAATGCCATGGACTGATCTGTACATACCTCTTGCCCCCATGCTCCATGTTTGTAAAGCGACTTCTGTCACTGCCAAATGCCATGGACTGATTCGTACATACCTCTTGCCCCCATGCTCCATGTCTGTAAAGCGACTTCTGTCACTGCCAAATGCCATGGACTGATTCGTACATACCTCTTGCCACCATGCTCCATGTCTGTAAAGCGACTTTTATCACTGCCAAATGCCATGGACTGATCTGTACATACCTCTTGCCCCAATGCTCCATGTCTGTAAAGCAACTTCTGTCACTGCCCAATGCCATGGACTGATTCGTACATACCTCTTGCCCCCATGCTCCATGTCTGTAAAGTGACTTCTTTCACTGCCAAATGCCATGGACTGATCTGTACATACCTCTTGCCCCCATGCTCCATGTCTGTAAAGCGACTTCTGTCACTGCCAAATGCCATGGACTGATTTGTACATACCTCTTGCCCCCATGCTCCATGTTTGTAAAGCGACTTCTATCACTGCCAAATGCCATGGATTGATCTGTACATACATCTTGCCCCCATGCTCAATGTCTGTAAAGCGACTTCTGTCACTGCCAAATGCCATGGACTGATTCGTACATACCTCTTGCCCCCATGCTCCATGTCTGTAAAGTGACTTCTGTCACTGCCAAATGCCATGGACTGATCTGTACATACCTCTTGCCCCCATGCTCCATGTCTGTAAAGCGACTTCTGTCACTGCCAAATGCCATTGACTGATTCGTACATACCTCTTGCCCCCATTCTCCATTTCTGGTAAGTGACTTCTGTCACTGCCAAATGCCATGGACTGATCTGTACATACCTCTTGCCCCCATGCTCCATGTCTGTAAAGCGACTTCTGTCACTGCCAAATGCCATGGTCTGATTCGTATATACCTCTTGCCACCATGCTCCATGTCTGTAAAGCGACTTCTGTCACTTCCAAATGCCATGGACTGATCTGTACATACCTTTTGCCCCTATGCTCCATGTCTGTAAAGCGACTTCTGTCACTTCCAAATGCCATGGACTGATTCGTACATACCTTTTGCCCCCATGCTCCATGTCTGTAAAGCGACTTCTGTCACCTCCAAATGCCATGGACTGATCTGTACATACCTCTTGCCACCATGCTCCATGTCTGTAAAGAGACTTTTGTCACTGCCAAATGCCATGGACTGATTTGTACATACCTCTTGCCCCCATGCTCCATGTCTGTAAAGCGACTTCTGTCACTTCCAAATGCCATGGACTGATCCTGCAGGTCACACTCCCCTCCCTGGTAACACACACAAACATTTTTAAAAGAAGATGTTTGTTATCCCTTTTAATGATTGGATTTTTTTATAATACTAGAGTAATTTATAAACATATTTTTATCTGCTCTGCTTTGATAAAAGTTATAAAATGTTCATATATAATACAAGGATAATTCTTTTTTATCTTTAGATGATTTTGTGAGACGCTGCCCAGTTCTCTAGCAAGCTGCGTGTCTTTGTTAGCCACCTGAATGTACAAGTTTGAAGAGGGGGTTCATACCTGGTCACAGATGGGACAGTCTAGGGGATGGTTCATCAGGAGGAACTCCATCACTCCCTCGCGTGCCTTCCTCGTCATCTCAGAGTCAGTCTTGATCTTCATTCCCTTCATCACCGGCATGGCGCAGGACGCGATCGGCTGTATATAGCACAAGTATGGAGGTAATTCTAACAAGATACTCAATGATTTATCTAAAGACACACTGGAATTATTGCAGTTAACTACGGATAACCAAACAAGAGAGATATAGCCCAAAGACAATCAACTCAGACTTCAAGTATATATAGCATATGTATATAGGTTATTCTAACAAAAACCACATGATTTCTCTATAGACTAAGGACTGAAATTATTGCACTAAATCCCAATAGACAAACAAGAGGGTCATAGGCCTTAGGAAACTCCCCTGATACTGGGAGCTAACCTGTTCTAAATAATTGAAATGTTTCAAAAAAAAGATTTCAAACAGGACCCAAGTTTCATGAGAACAAATGATCTGAGCAAGTTTCATTGAAAAATAAGAATTCTATAGTGTTCACAATAGCCAGATAAGTAAACTTGCAATCCTGGTTGCCATGTTCTTCAACAGACTGCACCATTGCAAACGCTGCAGAAGAATCATTAAAACAAGAAGACCCCAGTGTGTGGCAAATTTTTACCCCAGTGGAATTATTTGAACTGATTTGATAGAGGACCACCATACGATATCATATGCCAAATATCAGAAAGGAATGAGTTTTCATTACATACATATAGGAATACAAGTAACCCAAGGCAATTTTGACCAAAGGCCAAGATTTCATCATAATTGGTAGAGAACCACCACACTATAAAACATGCTGAATACCAAACCCAGGGGTTAACTTGAAAAAACTTGGCAGTGGACCACTAGACACCAAATATTAATGACCTAACCCTTGTTGTTTCAAAAAAGATTTTTTAAATTTTCATTTTCAAAATCTACTTTCAGCCCTTACGGACCATTGGGAAAGTACTGTAACTGGCCAAATCCAAATTGGGAAACAAGAGGGCCAAGATGGCCCTTGTTTGCTCACCTGAGAGGAGTCGTTTTATTCAATCTTTACCAAACGTCAAACTTGACCTAGATATTGTCCAGACAAACATCCTGGTCAAGTTTCATTATTATTGAACCAAAACTCTGGCATATGGAGTGATTTTGTTTTTGTAAGATTTGACCTGGTGACCTATATTTTGAGTTGACCCCCCTTACCAAACATCAAACTTTGCTTACAAAAATAAATATTATGACCAAGATTCATAAAATCTGAAACAAAATTGTGACCTCTAAAGTGTTCACAAGGATTTTGTATAATATAATGAAAATTTGGACAATCTAAAGGCAATAATTATGGCATTAATTATTTGATATATATAAAACCAATCTTTTCACCAAGTTTCATGATGATTGGGCAAAAAATGTGACTTCTAGAGTGTTCAAAAGCTTTTTTTACTATATAAATATGAGAAAACTGCCCCCCCCCCCGGCAGCCATGTTATTCAACTGAGCGGAAACATTTTCAAACTCAACTCTCATATCAAGGAAACAAATGTTCTGACCAAATTTCATGTAAATTGGGCCAAAAATGTGACTTCTAGAGTGTTCACATGTTATCAATATATACATAATGATATAGAGAAAAATGCCCCGCCAACTGGCGGCCATGTTTTTTCACCAATCTTGACCATTTTCAAACTCGTCCGAGATATCAATAAAACCAATGTTTTGACCAAATTTCATGAAAATTGGGCCAAAAATGTGACTTCTAGAGTGTTCACATGTTTTCACTATATACATATAGAGAAAAATGCCCTGCCCACTGGCGGCCATGTTTATCACCGATCTGGACCATTTTCGAAATCCTCCGAGATATCAATAAAACCAATGTTTTGACCAACTTTCATGATGATTGGGCAAAAATTGTGACTTCTAGAGTGTTTACAAGGTTTCTCAATAGCCAAATAAGAAAAACTGCCCCTCCCCCCCTGGCAGCCATGTTATTCAACTGACCGGAACCATTTTCGAACTCAACTCTCATATCAAGGAAACAAATGTTCTGACCAAAATTCATGAAAATTGGGCCAAAAATGTGACTTCTAGAGTGTTCACATGTTTTCACTATATACATATAGAGAAAAATGCCCCGCCCACTGGCGGCCATGTTTTTTCACCGATCTGGACCATTTTCGAACTCGTCCGAGATATTAATAAAACCAATGTTTTGACCAAATTTTATGATGATTGGGTAAAAATTGTGACTTCTAGAGTGTTTACAAGGTTTCTCTATAGCCAAATAAGGAAAACTGCCCTGCCCACTGGGGGCCATGTTTTTCAACCAACCGGAACCACTTTTGAACTCAACCAACATATCATTAAGACAAACATTTTCACAAAGTAACATGAAGATTGGGCATGAAATGTGACTTCTACAGTGTTTACAAGTTTTTTCTTTTTTTGACCTAGTGACCTAGTTTTTGACCCGGCATGACAAAGCTTCTGACTAAGTTTCATGAAGATCGGAAAATAAATGTGGCCTCTAGAGTGTTTACAAACAAATGTGGACGGACGGATAACGGACTGACGACGGACAAAGACTGGTCACAAAAGCTCACCTGAGCAATCAGGTGAGCTAAAATTTGCAAACAAAACAAGATGTGTTTGTGAAACACAATGTCCCCCTATATGACGTTTGACCTTGAAGGATGACCTTGACCTTGACCCTTCACCACTCAAAATGTGCAGCTCCATGAGATACACATGCATGTCAAATATAAAATTGCTAGCTTCAATATTGCAGAAGTTACATTACATGAGCAATTTTGACCCATATATTTGACCTAGAAGGATGACCTTGACCTTTCACCACTCAAAATGTGAAGCTCCATGAGATACACATGCATGCCAAATATCAAGTTGCTATCTTCAATATTGCAAAAGTATTCATAAAATAAGCGATTTGGGCCACATACCTCTGACCTTGAAGGATGACCTTGATCTAGACCTTTCACCACTCAAAATGTGCAGCTCCATAAGTTACACATGCATGCCAAATATCAAGTTGCTATCTTCAATATTGCAAAAGTATTCATAAAATAAGCGATTTGGGCCACATACATTTGACCTCTGACCTTGAAGGACAACCTTGACCTTGACCTTTCACCACTCAAAATGTGCAGCTCCATGAGATACACATGCATGCCAAATATCAAGTTGCTATCTTCAATATTGCAAAAGTATTCATAAAATGAGCGATTTTGGCCACATATATTTGACCTCTGACCTTGAAGGATGACCTTGACCTTGACCTTTCACCACTCAAAATGTGCATCTCCATGAGATACACATGCATGCCAAATATCAAGTTGCTATATTCAATATAGCAAAAGTTATTGCAAATTGTTAAAGTTGGCGCAAACCAACCAACAGACCAACCTACAGACCAACCAACAGACAGGGCAAAAACAATATTTCCCCCACTACTATAGTGGGGGACATAAAAAGATGAAATTGGGAATTTGCGTCCTGAAGACTTCACATTGGGAAATTGGTGTATTTTATTTTTTGCTCTCAAATACTTTAACATTTATAACTTAGTATAGTCAGTTGTGAATATTATATTGACTTAGGTTCAGGCAATAGAGCTGCATAAAAAAACTAACTAAATGTTGCTTTTAATTTATATAAAAAAGAGAAAAAATTTTTTTTGGGAAACCTTCAATTTGGGAAGTTTTTTGACTGCAATTGGCATTTTTTTAGTTTTTTCCCCAATTGGAAAAGTGACATTTTCCTGTACTATAAGAAAGAAAACAATCGCTGATTATAAACAAGCCTTGCTCTGGAAAAAGGTGTTTAATGCATATGTGTTACGTGTTGTTGCAAATAAGCCTGTGCAATCCTAACAGGCTCACGAGGATAACAATTTCTGCATGAACTGGGTCTGTGCTATGAAGAGACAACCTTTTGATGAAAAATTCCATAAAAGCGGAAAGTGTCATCCCTCATTAGCCTTTGTGGACTGCAAACTTTACTCACATGCATTAAGCCCCTTTTTCTCAGAGTGCTCATATATTTTAATCAATATTTGCCAACCTTGGGTGACTTTTCCACCTCCACGAGGCACATCCTGCAGTTGCCAGCGATGGAGAGTCTCTCATGGTAGCAGAAGCGTGGGATCTCTACACCAGCCTCGGCACACGCCTGGCAACAGTAACACACAGCTACATGTAGTAGACATTTGTTAGGGGAGGGGGATATAGAAATGGCATTGTCTATCTGTCACAATATTTATTTTGGGCGGGGGATATCAATTCAACGAAATTGATTGTTACCATTTGTTTTGCTAGTGTGTTCTGGTACACATTTATGTATTCATAATGGTTTTCCTCCCTCACTACATAGAGAATGGCTTAAATATGTGAACAATTATAATAATAGATGAATGCTTGGGAGTAATATGGTTATGTAGTTGAATGTTGATTTCGGATAAATCTATCCAGATTTTCGAGTCAACTTTTAAAATTATAAGCAAAAAACTGATTACAAAAACTGAACTAGTTCTATATTGATCAAGGGACAATTCTAATAAAGGTTTCTGTGGCTTCCAGTAAAGTGATACAAAAAATCAACTGATTTCATATCAAAATATCTTGATATTATCTTTCATTTAAGACTACAAATTTTTTAGGACTGCTCACCTGCAGTACGGTGGTACCAGGCTCAACTCACCTGCAGTATGGTGGTACCAGGCTCAACTAACCTGCAGTACGGTTGAACCAGGGTCAACTCACCTGCAGTATGGTGGAACCAGGCTCAACTCACCTGCAGTATGGTGGTACCAGGCTCAACTAACCTGCAGTACCGTGGTACCAGGGTCAACTCACCTGCAGTATGGTGGTACCAGGCTCAACTCACCTACAGTACGGTTGCACCACGGTCAACTCACCTGCAGTATGGTCTTGCCAGGCTCAACTCACCTGCAGTACTGTGGTACCAGGCTCAACTCACCTGCAGTACGGTGGTACCAGGCTCAACTCACCTGCAGTATGGTGGTACCAGGCTTCACTCACCTGCAGTATGGTGGTATCAGACTCAACTCACCTGCAGTATGGTGATACCAGGCTCAACTCACCTGCAGTATTCTGGTACCAGGCTCAACTCACATGCAGTATGGTGGTATCAGGCTCAACCTGCACAGGCTTGTCATCCACAAACACCTTCAATCACCTGCAGTATGGTGGTACCAGGCTCAACTCACCTGCAGTATGGTGGTACCAGGCTTCACTCACCTGCAGTATTGTGGTATCAGACTCAACTCACCTGCAGTATGGTGGTTTCAGGCTCAACCTGCACAGGCTTGTCATCCACAAACACCTTCAATCACCTGCAGTATGGTGGTACCAGGCTCAACTCACCTGCAGTATGGTGGTACCAGGCTTCACTCACCTGCAGTATTGTGGTACCAGGCTCAACTCACCTGCAGTATGGTGGTATCAGGCTCAACCTGCACAGGCTTGTCATCCACAAACACCTTCAATCACCTGCAGTATGGTGGTACCAGGCTCAACTCACCTGCAGTATGGTGGTATTAGACTCAATTTGCCTGCAGTATTGTGGTACCAGGCTCAACTCACCTGCAGTATAGTGGTACCAGGCTTCACTCACCTGCAGTATGGTGGTATCAGACTCAACTCACCTGCAGTATTGTGGTACAAGGCTCAACTCACCTGCAGTATGGTGGTACCAGGCTCAACTCACCTGCAGTATGGTGGTACCAGGCTCAACTCACCTGCAGTATTGTGGTACCAGGCTCAACTCACCTGCAGTATGGTGGTACCAGGCTCAACTCACCTTCAGTATTGTGGTACCAGGCTCAACTCACCTGCAGTATTGTGGTACCAGGCTCAACTCACCTGCAGTATTGTGGTACCAGGCTCAACCTGCACAGGCTTGTCATCCACAAACACCTCCACTTTTGCAGGGGCACCAGTAGAGCTGCATCGTGCTGAACATGAAAAAACCAGCCTTTTGATTTACCATATTGCTTTGTGCTGTCTTTGTTAAGCAGCTATGGCCCATTCGATTTGTGAAAAAACGAGTTACAAACTTTTCAAAATTGTAAAAAACTTTGCAAACTTTTCAAAATTGTAACAAGAGCTTGTCACAGTAGTGCCAAATCCCCGCCAATATGTGTTTGCTTGTATGACATTTGTTTAAGAGAGTAGAATAATATTTGTAAAACATGGCACCTGTATTCAAAAACTAAGGCCCAAAGAGTTATGGTTAATGTTCACAGCACTTCTCCTTGTTGCCATCTGTTTATATTTCTAGTTTCAAGTAAATCCCTTCAGTAGATATAGAGTTATGCTCCGGACAAAAATTTACTTTGAAATTAAATAAAGGGAGATAATTCAAGAACTAAGGTAGATAGAGTTATGGTTCTTAGTCACTGCACTTCTCCTACTTGCCATCTGTTTGTATATCAAGTTTCAAGTAAATCCCTTCAGTAGATTTAGAGTTATGCTCCGGACAAAAATTTACTTTGAAATTAAATAAAGGGAGATAATTCAAAAACTAAGGAAGATAGAGTTATGGTTCTTAATCACTGCACTTCTCCTACATTTTGTACTTGCCATCTGTTTGTATTTAAAGTTCAAGTAAATCCCTTCAATAGATTTAGAGTTATGCTCCGGACAAAAATTTACTTTGAAATTAAATAAAGGGAGATAATTTAAAAACTAAGGTAAATAGAGTTATGGTTCTTAGTCACTGCACTTCTCCTACTTGCCATCTATTTATATTTCAAGTAAATCCCTTCAGTGGATTTAGAGTTATGCTCCAGACAAGAATTTAGTTTGAAATTATATAAAGGGAGATAATTCAAAAACTCAGGTATAAAGTTATGGTTCTTGGTCACCGCACTTCTCCTAGTTGCCATCTGTTTATATTCTAAAGAGCTCCAGATAACTTTTCTGAGTTATTGGGTAAATACCCACTACTTTTGAGTTCAATTGGGTATTTTCATTTTCCATTGGGTACAAACAAGTAGGTACCTACTTCTTTCATTGACAATTGGGTATTTTTGTATTAAAATTGGGTATTATCATTGTCTTAAATTCTCAAATGCTTACCTGAATGAGCTGGTTGAAATTCCATTCTTAATTTATTAGTTTCAGAGATCTTGTGTAATTATGTAGATGTATCCATAAAATACAGTCTTGATTAAAAAAAAGCACAATTCTTTTTTGTAGCGAAATTTCGACGTTTTTTTCCACTAGTTTTCTTACAATGTTAGCACGGTCAGCGCTTGCCTCCGACACAACATCATCAACAATTAATTTTACTATATTTTGCGCTTCTGACTTTGTTTTGCTCGCAGTTAAATAACTTAAAATTGAGTTTTTTGTGCCTGGGATACGATATTTCCCTTTTTACGGCGCGGTTTCGACATTTCCAAAACAATAACACGTAGTTACATAGACGCAAGACGCTTTCTTCCGTACATATTATCGTGCTGAAGGTTACACTGAAAGCGCTTGGACGAAGCGGAAAGAATCCGGGTATTTCGGACCCGGGTATTTCCGGGACAGATTTACTCGTTACGCAGAGGACAAATACGATAATGCGTAATCGGCAATTTCAATTGGGTTTTGGTACGCAGAGTTTTATTTTTCTATTCGTAATCGGCAATTTTACATTGGGTATTTACGCAAATACGCACCTTATCTGTAGCTCTGATTCTAAGTTTAAAGTAAATCCATTGAATAGATTTGGAGTTATGCTCTGGACGAAATTTTAGATGGACGCACAGATGGACGGAGACTATTACTATATCGCCTCCAAATTTTTTTTCGGCGGGGATAAAAAATAAATTGTGACTCTCTGCAATTGTGACAACTAACAATGGAATTAACCACGGACTCTTCTGAAAAACCCTTGTGCATAAGAACTGTTATCGAACAGTAGTATTATAATAACTAATCCATGAAGCACACAATAAAATGAAGTATACATGTAATAAATTATGCTAAATTCAAAACCCCTTTAAATAGTGACATAGTGTTTCTATGACTTACCTAATGAAGCTAAGGCTTTGGTGGCCTTGCAGTTTCTTGCCAGTGGCCAAAGCCTCAACATCTTGCTTGATTTGACTAAGCTGAAATATACATTAAGATTTTGAGAGAGCAAGCAGGGAGCTGCTCCCTGTTCATTCTTGCCCCACCTCCTTCAGGACTGGTCAACACGCAAGGTCTGAAAATCTTTTGAAATTTCAGTCATTTATATTTAATGTCAAATGAAAGACAATCCTTATAAGCCTTCATGACAAGACTTAGTGTTTTACTCAGAAAATATTTGTATTCAGCCTATTATAACAAAATGTCACTGCACTTGTCACCAATGTGCCCTGCTACTTTTTGCAGCACAATATTTTTATGAAATTAACCAATAACTTTATGCTTTACATGGCTTTTTATCCTTCAGCAAGGGCCTTTCCCCCAAGAGAGGCCCCTTACCCAAAGATATTTTTTTAATGATGCAATTTCTCCACATACACTGTAACTCCAATATAAAGCGCTCCGTTATAACGCTGAATCCAATATAACGCGGAGGGTGCTTGGATCCCATTTTTTCTCCAACCTTCCATTTTATTTCTGATTCAAATCCGTATAATGCAACTTCATGTATTTTCAGACAATTCAAAGATGGCGGCAATCACAATCGCCTCGAGGTTAAACAACACCGACAGCTAACTGGTGTTAATCTGTTGTGTAATGTCAATAAAGGTGTGAAAAACTCGCGTGTCAGTGTTTATTACATGTATACCTCATCAGAGTGGTTCAGTGCGATAATTTCCATAAGTTAAGTGCAAGCGGGATAGTTATACAATTCAAGTAATTCAAAACGATTGAAACATTCTTTCTTTGATATGGTTGCAGTTTGACTATATTAAATGAGCGGCTGTGAAATATACTGCCTACTGTATAAAACAACTTTTTCTGTCATTTTATTATCATTCTAGTATTATGTCATTTAATCTCTTTCAGTTCGTGTATAAGAAATTAAATAATGCAGACGATTTATTTACATGCGAACGCAGTGTACCGGCAATTGTTAACAGAGTTTCACTATCATTTTTGCGCGGTATCAGAAAGTCCCCGGGAAACACGTTTTTTGCATGCGTATGACGCAATATAACAATTTTTTGTACGTGAGTCGTATTGCATTCAATCTAAATTTAAAGTTGCTAGCTCTACCCCATAATGCACTGTACTCTTAACACTTCTGAAAATGGCATATATGCGTACGGTTGTGTTTACGAATTTCTTAAACATATATCGTCATTAATGTTCAAGATTATTATTTTTAAGTGATGTTGCAATTTTATTGGATTATCGGATAAATGTGCACATAAGAAAAGCGGTATGTATACTGTTATCGATACAATTCGGTTTATATGCATGTATTTGCGTCAACACAGCATGGCAATATATATACATGACCTATATTATAGGCTATTCTATACCTGTTTTGTTTATAGCGCCCTGCAGTAAATGAGCTCAAAACCTATAACGCGGATCCGTTATAACGCTGTTTCGCGGCTTGGACCCCATTGACCGCGCTATATTGGAGTTACAGTGTATTTCAATCTTACTTTGGGAATTTTTTTCCCCTTTCTCAGTTTTGTCACCAATTTTTATATTGAAAATCAGGCCCTTTCCCCAAATCAAGAATACAGCCCTTCTTTACTATTGGTGGCAATTTACCATAGGCAAACTGTACTACATTCTTGACTTAAGTAACACATTTCCAGTCTGAGTGTCAAATAAAAAACAAACATTTTCCTCAATGTATTTTCTCCTGTGATTTGGGAAAATTATTACTGGCCAAAGTTTTGTTTTGACAGCTTATTGGATCAAGGTTTGTTGACTGCTTCAGGACTCGACATTAACGGTAGTCCAACTGTCCGGGACAACTAAATTGTTAGTCCGGACAAGTAAATAAAGAATTTGCTAGTCAGACAGGACAAGTGGTCTTTATAATTTAATTACTGAGAAAAAATGCCTTTAAAATTTGAAATCCATTATTTATGTGGAGTTACCACAAAACTGTCGATTATATTTTGTTTACGTTTATACGACGAAGCGCGAGATATTCCGATATTTTCAATTGATACTACACCGTACTCAGGACTATAGATAACCATTTCGTATCAACATGTTTTAAATGATTTAAAGGAAATTTGTGCACAAAAACTATGAAAGATATTACAGATATTGACCTTATTGAGATAAGCAAGTACTGTTGCACACTTGAGGTTATGTTTTCATTTAATAAAACACGGAAACGTTCACATAAAAACAAACGCGAAGCTGTCAAACTTTGAATCCAGGGTATGATCGGTTTGTATAATTAAATTATATTACAAAATACCGAAATTTAAATTACAATAATTTGAAATAATGTTTAAAATGTATTTACCTTTTAAAATCAGTCGGGTTTTATTTGATATAAATATGACTTTGACTTGTTATTGGATTTTTTCCGCTACGCTGAATTCCAGTTTCAATACAAAATGGCGGAAGAAAATGTTGGCTCAGCCTTCTTGTCAAGTTCGGGTTAACTTAAGATGTAGACAACTATTTCTTCTAAACAAACAATAATTTTGGCATTAAAAGAAAGATCCATCTGTCAACTTTTCGTTCTAAATTTTTTCGTACATGGAGCGAGAAAAAAGTTTAGGGTCGGCAGTAAAAAATAGGGTCGGTCGGGTCAACGGCTCCAGACATATTTTTATCTTTGGCCCTGCCTACACTTATGTTAACATGTATTTTGAACGATTAAAGTCTTTATGATTTGAGCACTTTGTATTTTTTCATTATTTTGCAAAGTACTGAGCAGAATAAGATATAATCGTCAGGACAAGTTGCTTTTTGGTCAGGACAAGTGAAATTTTGGTCTACATATCCGACCGGACAAGTGGCTTCAAAAGTTAATGTTGAGCCCTGTGCTTTTAACAATATTGAGTGGAATTTTGCAATCAGCCTTCAACATGTCAATCTGAGTTCTCATGGTACTTAAGAAATATTTTCACTTGAGTATAGAAACCTTCATAATTATATCAGATAAAAATTTAAAAAGCAAACATATTTAAACAAGAGATTGCCAAGCAATATGGTCCACTACCGGTGAAACTCCACCATTGTCAGCATTTTTTTTTGTTGCCATAGCAACCAGAATTCTTGACGTAGGAACAAAATGAATTGACGTGCATAATCTCCATATTGCCATCAGTCCATGTTTCAAGTTTCATGAAAAAATATGAAGAACTTTTAAAATTATCGCAGGATCCAGAAAAGTGTGACGGACTGACAGACATACAGACTGATAGTCAGAGTGCAAACCATAAGTCCCCCCCCCCCCCCCCCCCCCCGGTTTCACCAGTAGGGGACAATGAACTTCATTGGATAACAGCCTTTAAATGACAAAAATCCTTAAATTTAAACTGCAGTAGAAATAAAATCAACAACACTGACCACCTTTTTTTTTTATCAAGTAGATCCGGGGTAAATAGGTAATTTTTATTAGGTTAAACAGCACTTATATCAAATTAAACATGAATAAACAAAGATCTGACATAACATCTAAACTAACAATCAATAACGTATATAACAAATTTAAATATATAGAATTCAACTTTTTTTTTTATTTTAAGATATCAAATAAAATATATTTCACAGTTATTATGATGATCTACTTGGTCGTTTCAACATTGAAAAAGACAAAAAACTGTTAGCACAAAAGTCAAACAGCTACCTCAAGAAAATGAATAGGGGTCTACTTGAGAAAAGTACAGACAGACAGCATCATGAGTGTGAACATCTTTATGAACTTGAGAGGTGCAATGAAACTATAAAAGGACTAAATTTGTTGTTAGAAGAGAAAGACTTCAAGAAATGTGAATTGGTGGACAGTCATGTTACAGACAATACTTTTAATGTTGAAACCAAGAAAGATAACATATATACATCTATATAAGTTCGTTTATGTGTTATTGAATTGGCTGGTCTAGAAGTTGCAGCGGAAAAAATTTCACCAGTTATTCAAGCTGTACTGAAACACCTAACAAAAATTGACTTGCCAAATTGTGACTTACCAAACGCAACAACTGCACAAACAATAATTGATGAAGGACATTATATTGCAAAAGTCTTTATTACTGAGAAACTTGAAAACTCAAAAAATTGGGGACTGGGTTGTAATGGGACGACACGAAAAAAGCAGAAAGTTGTTGACACTGCTGTCACACTACACACAGGCGATAACATAAGTCTAGGATTCACCCGAATAGCCAGAGAGACAGCCGAGACTATTCAGCAAGTTACAGAGTCGCATCTCCAAGAACTTGCTGCAGTTAATGAAAGTGAAAACTATATAATTGAGGCATTAGCTAAGTTGGCTTTCACGATGTCTGATAGAGCTGCGAATGAGAAGAAGGCAGATGAGCTATTAGATGAATGGAGATCTCAGATGTTAAGAACCAACAATGGTGAACATAGGGCCGTTGAACACTTCCATTGCATGGCTCATGTGCTACTTGGGCTCCATAATTACACAATGCCGGATCTGAAAGAGTTTGAAAAGTCATGGAGCAGCGACCATGGTCCTCTTGGACGTGATGCTATGCCATTTTTTGCCAACTGGAAAAACGAGTCTGCTGTGAGTCGTACTGTCCGAACTGCCTCTGAAACATTTGGACCTGCTGGTGGCCATTTGGGAGTAAGAGATCGATGGGAGGCGTATTGTTGCGAAAAAGGACTGAAATCTCTGATCGGTAACTACAGGGACAACAGGTTCAATTGTTTATTTCAAACGCCAGCAGAGGTGTTTGTTCACAGAAAAGTTTTCCTTCATGTTCTAAATAGTGTATCAAAGCCAAACATGAAAATCAAGGCAGTCAAGTCAGACCTGGAATCGGATGAGATATGTTTAGGACTCTTCTACTTGAAGCTCACGGGACCATACTGGCATTTGATAACATGCGGAAAAGTCAGCTAGCACAAACTGTGTACACATATTCAGAACATTGAAAAGTTCTTGGAAGACTGTGTGAAATGTCCTGAAAAGCTTCTTGACAAAACTGAACACTGGGCTTCTGAAGACCCATTAGACATTTCAAAAAGTGTCAACAACTACAACCGCCTGGCCAGTGATCTATTCATCATTCAAGAAGGAATGAAAACCATACTGATGAAAGTAATACCAGTGGTTGCAACTGCAATGTTAAAATGCGTAAGAAAACAACTTGTTGACTTTTTGGAAGACGGCCAGTTTGGGAATCCTTCCAGTGACAAAGAACTGACCATTAGTGACTTTGCCCCAGTAACAAATCTTTCCTGTGAGCATCACTTCGGTGATTTGGATTCCAGCCAGAAGAGACGGCCCAATGCCTCCCATCACCACCATTCGACTATCCAATTGATAAAACGAAACCGACGGCAAATGATGACCTGGCTTGGAAGTAAGGGTCCAACTGAAAGATCCAATTTAATGAAGGCAGCACGTAAGCGGGGCAAGACCTTGAGGTTACGGCACACGGAAAATGAAAACAAGGGCTGTTTGTAAAACATGCATGCCCCCCATATGGGCTCTCAGTTGTAGTGACAGCCATTTTGTAAATATGTTTTTGTCACTGTGACCTTGACCTTTGACCTAGTGACCTGAAAATCAATGAGGGTCATCTGCGAGTCATGATCAATGTACCTATCAAGTTTCATGATCCTAGGCATAAGCGTTCTTGAGTTATAATCCGGAAACCATTTTACTATTTCGGGTCACCGTGACCTTGACCTTTGATGTAGTGACCTCAATATCAATAGGGGTCATCTGCCAGTCGTGATCAATGTACCAATCAAGTTTCGTGATCCTAGGCATAAGCGTTCTTGAGTTATCATCCGGAAACCATTTTACTATTTCGGGTCACAGTGACCTTGACTTTTGATCTAGTGACCTGAAAATCAATGGGGTCATTTGCTAGTCATGATCAATCTACCTATCAAGTTTCATGATCCTAGGCATAAGCAGGGCTCATGCAACAGGGCGACTCGGGCGATTATATCGCCGCGGCTTCCCTGTAATCGCCTTGATCAAAAGCACCGGCGATAACCACTTCGCCCTAAAATCTGGCAATTATCATATCCCCAGGGCTATCAAAGTTGCTTCTGTTTATTACCGAATACACGCCGACGTCAATCAACTGACCGAATCGACGAAACTCCGCCCCCTGGCGTAGTAAATTACCTATTGAAAATTGATAAGCAACCATTCACAGCGCTCGTCATACAATACAGGTATTTGGCAGGGTTCTCTCCTGACTAATCAGAGCGTGGGTTACAAACTCCATTTCGGCTAATAGAAAACATGCCGACACCGGGCGAGACACTTTGTTAATTGATGACCATTATCGCATTCAATGTCCCCAAAACAATGTGGATTAAAAGAATGTCGGTCTCTATGTATTAATTGGTATCTGTTCTTGGTAGACAGGTATGTATATTTTATGCTCCTCGCCCTTATGGTCCGTTTTTCAAACCGTGAAAACTTGCTTTTCGCGAGTAGTAGATGGCTTAAAATGGTCCAGGACGGGAAAAGATGAGTTGATGCCGACGAAAAGTGCGAACAATTAACGTATGTCCCCAATTATGACGAATCTTTATACTCATTATCTTGGTCATGATCATTCTGAATCGAGAACTCGGACTGTTAACACAAAATTGAAATCTGAAATGTCTCTAACGTGTTGGTTACAGGGTGCTTCGCCCAAACCAAGTTCGATGAAACGTAAATTGTTTGAGATTGACTCTGATTCTAATTTGTGTGACACACCTAAAAGGACTTTTTCTAAATCACTTAATCAGGCATCTTTTGACTGGTATGTTAAAGATAGTGAGGGACTTTGGCACTGTAAGTTGTGTCGAGATGCAAAATTTGACAATCGGTATGCTAAGGGTCATGAGATTCTTGCAAAAACCACAAATCATGGACGACATGCTGCATGTGAGTATATTTTACTATACTGTTTTGTTTTGCTTAAAGTGATATTATGCGCATATATCGAAAATAATACTTTAAGATACGCTGGCTGAAACGCTTGAAGTAATATTATGCGCATATAACAGTATATGCTATGTTTATAGGTGTCTATCGCAACCGGTGTTTATTTTTGGTGTTATCACTTCATATACACTTATATTTGTTAATGCAGCATCAACATACTAAAACAATATCCCGGAAAGAGAAAAATAATGCATTTAATATCAAGCGTACTTTCGTTTGACAACTGATCATGTACAATGTAAATTTAGTTTTAGTGCAGATTCATTCATACGACACACGAACACTAACTCCGATCCTTATAAAAAAGACAGTTCCTCTCGGCTTAGAGGGCTGGGGCAGTAATGTGAAATATCGAATATAATACTTAAAGATACGCTGGACGAAACGCTTGGAGTGATATTATGCGCATATAACAGTATATGCTATGTTTATAGGTGTCTATCGCAACCGTAAATTTAGTTTTAGTGCAGATTCGTTCATACGACACACGAACACATATCGAATATAATACTTTAAGATACTGGCCTAAACGCATAAAGCCCATTTTCGCATGACGCGGCTATGAAAGAGTGATTTAAATGTGTCGAAAAAAATCTAGGTAGAATAATTCCCGCGTCGTTGCGGTAATGTTTGTTAAAGTTGTTATTGTCATGCAAACTCGTTGATTTAATCCAATGTTTAATGTTAGCAAGTGTTTGTTTTTAATTGAATTGTAAACAAAGAGTCGGTTAAAGTTTTCGTAAAATTTGCACTCCGTGTGAATTGACAGTTTGACGTCATCAAAGGATAGCCGCTTCCTGTCTGAAGCAATAATGCGACAAATTTCTCGCCGACAAAATTGGCTTCCTTTGTCTAGCAATCAACATGCCGAACTAATCGTGTGTTTGTTCCTCATTGGTAATCGTCCAATTAAATAATAGCACGTGCATAGCTCCGCCTTCAAATCTTTTGCAGAGAACGGAGGTGGAGTTTAACGGTTAATTAAGTGTTTTACGCAAGTTGAGTTCCGATGTGCCGAAATTATTATGGCAGACGCCCGTGTTTACAAAATTCCTAAACGCATATATCGTAAATAACGACAGTGTTTTATTAGATTATTTATACTATTTTATCTACTTTAATATCGGGTTTGTTTAATATAATTAACATGTTAAATAATATTAATGCGTCACAGACTCGGAAATAAATTTGATGGGGTCGCAATTTTACTGACGCTGATTTTCCTATTGTCTGTCATTTTTACCCGAAATAAATCTTGAGAAGTCCTTGAAAGTCCGCAAGCTGTACTATAAGTAAAAAACTGCTTTTGTACTGAGCTGAAGTGCTCAAATTCAAACATACATGTATATATTGAGTTTTATGCTTTGCTCTTGTGTCATATGTATGAACTGATTAGTGCTTATAAAACTGATTTTTCAACATTATTTTCTTATGTTTTTATGCTTATATTTTTGTCAGTAATAAATTTATTAAAAGGAATGATTTTATAACTTTAGTTCATACACATTAACAGGTCATGGTTCACAATGGTCCATCGGTGATCGCAAAAGATCCACTTCTCCCTAAAACTGCCCCACTTCTCCCTCTCCAAAGCTTAGGGAGAAGTGACTTCTCCCCAAAATTGGAGTCTAGCTTGAGCCCTGATAAGCGTTCTTGAATTATCATCCGGAAACCATTTTACTATTTTGGGGGTCACCGTGACCTTGACCTTTGACCTAGTGACCTGAAAATCAATAGGGGTCATCTGCCAGTCATGATCAATTTACCTATGAAGTTTCATGATCCTAGGCATATGCGTTCTTGAATTATCATCCGAAAAATCATTTTACTATTTCGGGTCACCGTGACCTTGAACTTTGACCTAGTGACCTCAAAATCAATAGGGGTCATCTGCGAGTCATGATCAATCTACCCATGAAGTTTCATGATCCTAGGCGTATGCGTTCTTAGGTTATCATCCGGAAACCATTTTACTATTTCGGGTCACAGTGACCTTGACCTTTGACCTAGTGACCTCAAAATCAATAGGGGTCATCTGCGAGTCCAAGCCCAAGCGTTCTTGAGTTATCGTCTGACAACCACCTTGTGGACCGACCGACTGATCAACCGACCGACCGACATGAGCAAAGCAATATACCCCCTCTTCTTCGAAGGGGGGCATAAAAAGGTACTTCAAGACATCCATGAAAGTATGGTAATGGAGGAAAAATCCAAGAATACAATTAAGAAGCGAAAAAATTGTGTTCCAGAGCCAGAGGTGCAAAATAAAAAGCAAAAGCTAAGTACATTTGAACCTGTGGACATTCAAAACATAAATGAATATGTGGTAGTGGCATACCAAGATGGTTGGTACCCCGGTTGTGTAGAAAACATTACAGCAAGTTCAGACACAGTGACCGTGAAATTTCTTTCACCTAGTACAAAACCAGGATTTTTCCAATGGCCATCTAGAGAGGACAGACAAATAGTTCACAAACAGTTTGTCATCTACAGGAACTTTGTACCAGACTGTGTGTGTTCTGGCCGTCAGTGGTTCATAAAAGAACATGACAATATAGATGCTATATACAATAACTTCCATGCCACCTTTTTTTGTTGACATGAAACTTTGGAACTTGCTTTGTAGCTCAAATTCTTTTTGTAAATAAAAGAAAATTATGTGCATGATGTTATAATGAACTGTTAATTTGCCAAAGATGATAATTAACTTTGTTTAATATGATTTTGACTGAAATTTATTGTTTTTATTATTGACATCTTGAATTAAATTATAAAAGTAAAATTTGTAATGATTTGTTTTTGTAATTACTTGTTCAAGCATTGGAATATCAGTAGTTTTGAATACATGAACAGATTCCTCATACCAAAATACATAAGGATACCAAATTTTATGAAATTACCATGTAAAATAAAAAAGTTATTGAAATATTTGTGGGGAAAATATTTTTACGGTGCAGCGATTTCGCGATTAACTTTGATCATTTATAGAGCGAAAAATTTCCAAGAAAACGTACAACTGTTCCAAAGTAAAATGATCATAACTTTTTTATTTTTTACAATATTTGAAAAAAAAAATAAAAGTACTGAGTAAGTTTATTCTTCCTCTATACAAATAACATATTTTCATTCACTTCCTTCATATTTGAAAAATCTGCTGGGGTTGCTAATAGGTTAAACAGCACATATATCAAATTAAACATGAATAAACAAAGATCTGACATAACATTTAAACTAACAATCAATAACGTATATAACAAATTTAAATATATAGAATTTATGATATCAAATAAAATATATTTCACAGTTATTTTCAAGCACTGTCTGATTTTTCCTTTAAAACAATTAAACTATCAAAATTCAAATATTGTTAGATCTGAGTTTTAAGATATTTAATTACCAAAAAGCGATTCATACTGGCAGTAAGAGATGTTTTTTAACAGATTTGACAAGTAGGTCATGCAGGTTTGTTTATAAACAAAATCCAGAGGGTGTTTATGAAAAACCTTAAGATAACACGACCTGCGGTTTAACCAGGTTTGAGTACAGTCAAGTTACCATTACCGGATCAGTAGCGTAATTAAGTTGTTCTGGTGAAAAGCAATAAATGTTTTTAGACTTCTTTTACACCAGTTTGATTAAATATTACCTTTGCTTACTGATTCAGCACATAGTCTTATTTCAAAATGTATTTGTGATACCATTTTTTCGCCGCAGAGTTCATGCATTAATGGATCAGTTGTAGCAATAACGGATCACGTGATTGAAACCACTCAGGGGGGCATCTAACACATTTATTTGAACTGTGGAAACATGAAATGTGTTGTTTACAATGACCAAGTTACATTGACAGTTATAAACTATATTCATTTTTTTGTCATTATTTGTTCTCTATAAGTAATCTTGTATCCACACTTTACGCATGGTGTTCTTGTGTGAATTATCTGTTGAAATTCCTAAAGAGATCAAAAAGATATGGGCATCTAATAAACCATGTAAATTGTTTGAATCATATCTAATCATCGATATTGAACATGGAGCATAAATAAAACATTCAGATTAAGATCATTTATTGTAAGAATCGACAACATTTTCATATATTTTAATATAATATATATATATTATCAATACGCATATTATATCGCTTGATCTGTTATTGCCCTAATTCTTCATTTCATTTAAGGTGTTGCAAAATCTTGAACACAAATCAAAACTGAAATGGACATTTGCAGGCAGAAAGGTTTCCAGTCAACTCGTACCTAAGTCAACTCGTACCCTAGTCAACTCGTACCCGATTTGGTCAACTCGTACTTTAGTCATTTTTCAGATTGGTCAACTCGTACCTTTTTAATTTTTGTTCTTTATGGAAACAAATTGTGATGGGTGTTTGCGTGCATTTGATGTTTTTTATGTTTATTGCAGGTACGAGTTGACCAAATAAAGTTATATTTTGGCATAGACTAACATAAATTGTATGTTTTTTTTCCCAGGGTACGATATGACTAATTAAAGTATTTACCTAAGTATATATATATTATTCTTAATAATATGTCCAATATACAAAGATTATATTATCTTAAAAATATATAGAAATAATTTATCTTTCAAAATATATATTTATTAACAACTATCATTATCGATGTTAAAAGAAAAAATCTTACGGTATGAATCAGTAAAATATTTGTTAACTTCTTCCATTGCATGATTTTTTATAAATATTACCAAATTGCAAAATAATTATCATCCATGTCGTTACACTTGTGTATTAGTTAATAAATTTTGTTGTTGTTGTTGATATATATGCCTTGAATTATGGTTCGTCTGAAAATTGAGTCCATGATTTAATCAATTAATCAACACCTAAAATACTTATAGGAGGTTTTTGTGTGACGTCACAAGAGGGGTTTTCCGTTACTAAAAATAGATTGGCCGTCAACTTCTCGATCGCGGCCAATTACATTGTATCAGAGTAAAGGTTGTCGGAAGACTTAATACTTACAATTTCACAAAACAAAACTATCAATACCCGTATTCTTTTTTTAAGTAAGACTTTAATAAATGATATTTCAAAAATAATAAAACATATAATAATTTGAATATTACTATAAGTGGTGTGGATGCGATAGTGTTATTTTGGGGTGCATTGAATCAGTTATAAAACATAGCCCTAAAATAGCTCAATTCATTTCAATCTTGAAATGTAGTTTGATTTTATTTTACATTGAATGAATTTTCATTTCGTTTACATTAAATGAAAATATTAATAAATTTAAGCCTTCAAATAAAAAAAAAACAACACCTGCATATTTTGCAAATTGAAATGTCTTTGCATGTACATGTATATCGAAACTCGCAATCATCTTCTGCAGTGATACTGAGCGATACAAATCTAGCATTTTATGATACCATAAATCTACACATTTAATTTATTTTACGCAAGTATTTTATATCACTATGATGACCAAACGCTATTGCTTGTTTTCATGATGATGTTTCGAACACTGCAGTTACGCACGATCTTTACACATTATAGCAGAGTTTACATTTGCAGGTACCCGTTAAATACGTTAATTGTGTAGCAGTAAACTTTTACAATATTTTAAATGTATAATTTCGGACAAATGTCTAGTTTTTTTTAAATATGTTCAAATATTTTATTAAAGCAACTGTTAAATTTTTTACTTAATATGCCAAGAGATGACATGGAGGTATCATAAATTGTGTTTAATGACCAGACTCGATCATGTTGTTTATGCAGAGACCCCATACAGAGTCATACATGCATTGGGGCCTGGGTGTATGACACACTGTTTTCTTAGTAATTGTCTGGACAGTATCCGATCATATCGAGATAATCGGTTTGTGATAAACAAAGGGGCAATTAAACACTGGGTTAAAATGCTGAAATAAAGAGTGTCAAAATTGGTGTGAACAATTAAATAAATAAAAACATTTACATTTATCAAGAGGATTTAGTTAATCTGTAACAAGGTAAGTTTTTTACAGACAAATAGGATCAAATCAGTTTCTATATGTTGATTACATAAAATCAATCACTTTGTTGTTTGTTTTCGTCCTTATTTGTGTTCGTTCATTGGATTCAATTTAATCTGAAAGAATTTCAATTTCTGAGTATTTTTTGTTCTTCAAAAGGGTCGAGAATATGATTGTAACCGTATCATGATGCGGCTCATCAAATGCAAACAATTGCAGAATGGCCGCAGTTTTGACGGCCAAAATTTGAGCATGCGCAAACGTGACGTCATTATTGGAATCCCCAAAACCTCCTATTAACACCAACGTGACACGGGTCGTTAATATCGTAATTTACCTAATCTTCACCTTTGTTACCGGTAAATATTGATTAACACATTACTTGACACGGGTCGTTAATATCTAAATCGATTTAATCTGCACCTTTGTAAAAATGAAGAACACCTTTGTATCCAAACTAACAACTAACCAATCAATTTAAAAAGATTAGGATTATTGTGTAAAACAAACGGATTTAATGAGTATTTAGATGTTTTAGCATTCTTCAATAAAACTATTAGATTTCCATGTAAATTTGAAAAAACGGTCATGATATTCGAATAATTTGAACATTAAAATAAAAAGAATGCAAGTTATTGTCTCATGTGTTTTTATTTTGGCATTTATAAAACACTTAAATAACATATACATTTAACACAAAAAAAACACAATATATTTCACACAGGGTAACAAACAAACCATCTTATACAAATACTACATACATGTATTGAACACAAGAACTTTTATTAAAATTAATACAACTACCGACATAGATTATGTTCAGCAACAAAGTTTCACACTTAAAACAGAAACAGAACCACCACTTGTGTTCTGGGTTTTTCAACGTCTGTAGAGTTCACAACACGATTGGAGATAGCATCGACGATTTGAAGAGGTAGTTCCCCGCACCAACATTGGCCTGAAATAGAATAATAAAAAGTTGCAAACACAATATACCGACAATCGGAAATAAATATCAATATTCGCTTAAACTCATAACACACATTTCACTTGATGAATATGCGCCTAATATGTCTTTATTTGATTAACATCCGAACTTCTTTCGACACATTCAAATTACACTTTTAAAGCCTCGTCATGTGAAAATGGGTCTTAAAGCGTTTCTCTTACTCTTAGTAACTCTTACTCTAACGTACATTTAGTCGTGTTACTATGTCAATTGCGGAAGAGAAACCTATCACCGAAGACGTAATTTAATATATATATCGGTCATTTTGGTTTGCTTATACAATAAATGGTCTTTTTAATTGAAAAGGCAGACAAAATCGACTAAAGTTTTAATATAAATTGACGTTCTATCTCTCAATTTGGAGTCCGTTTACATAATTTACGAAATTGGCCTTTAAGTTGCGCTGCTTACCATTTTAATATTTATATTATTAAATAATAATTATCTTATACCTTAATATTTTATTATAATTGAACATTTTCTTTGAGGCCAATTTCTAAAAAAATTAAAATATACTGCTCTGTTTCATTTACATAATTTATGTTTATTTACTTAATCATACGCTAATAATCATATTAAAAATCATATTAAAGATAATTTCTAAAAAATTAATAATAACAGTTCTGTTTTATAAACATGATTTATGCATGCATCAATATTTAGTATACTCTTTAGGATAATAGTTTCAACTTAATAATCATATTCTACATAACTAATTTCAATATGATTTAGTAATTGTTCTCAATGTTAACTATATTAGGTTAATACGACACTCAATCAATCAATTAACACAGACCGTTATCTCTTTAATCTCTTAATTAATCGACATTGATCAATAAAGGCCAGTTGCTACAGTGTACTTCACACAGCGCAATACACGCGAGAATTATTGGAAGTTGATCAGTTTAGTAAATTGAATATTGATGATGTTTTTATTGAGATTTAATTATGTTTATATGAATTTTAAATTTATTTGCCTATGCAGGGATCGACAAGATTACAATAAATTAGATAATCCGACAGACGGTGGTTATATATTGCTGAATGAAAGAACCATAAACAACGCAAGAAGTTACACCCAAAATCTCATAATCTTAATGATTATAATACACATATTAATGTACAAATAATTTATAAATTTAATATATACAGCTTATATATAAAATAATAAATGATACACTTTATATTGTGTACATTATAATTTAGACTTTACATACTCACCAGTTCCAAATAGTTTATTATAAATGATTATAGCTAGTAATAATGATAAAATAATAAAATAATAAAAACTGAATAGTTATATTTTATTGAGATGTTTTTATTATATACAATTGACAAATTAAATTAAACTAACCAGTTCCACAAAGCCGATGCTGCCAACGTTCACAAACATCGCGGACCCGATACCGTATATACGTATGTACTGACGCTATATATTATAAAGATGTAAATACCATCAGTTATAACAAAAAAAGGTTTGTATTCCTCAGTTTAAGCTTCTATAGAGGTCCGTTTCTCAAATGAAACTTATTAAAAAAATATAAAGGGATTACTTATCAGATTTACAGTGTCTGTGTTGCCATCTATCACATTCATCGCACATAATGGCCTTACACTCATCTGAAACAATATGTCAACAAACAACACAAACACAGTCCCTATCTCCCTCATCCACGATGAAGCAGATTAATTAAACAAAACACTTTTAAATTATAATCCACGATAAACAATAAATGAAAATAAGTCCAAGACACGAAACACAGAGTCCGTATTTAGTTTCAAGATATTAATGATTAAAGCCAATCTGCGCGTGTCATTTTAGATGCACGACAAACAAATTGTTTAAAAAATCGCCGAAGGTCCTGTTGTCATAAAGGTGTTATTAGTCAACCACTTTATCAAACAAAACGCCGACAAACACGTCCTTTATAATTATACACGTGTGAAAAAATAATGAACTTGTCTACTTTAGAAAAAAAAAATACATTTTTTTATAACCTTTATCTATATTCATATAAAAAAAATATACATAAACATATTTCATGTCTTTGATATATATAAATAATTTTTTTGAGGGTATGTGTTGACCAATTCGGGTACGAGTTGACTAGTGGGGGTACGAGTTGACCAAAAATCGGGTACGAGTTGACTAGCTCCACTATTGTCCCGGCAGAAAGACTACTAAATGGCCTTTAAATTAATGCGTGAACTTCTTACTTTCCAACAGAGTTATAGCATGCAGTCGCGAAAAATGTTTAACCTCCATTTGGAAACGAGACGGAAGTCAACAAAGTGGTATATACATGTCAACAAAACATACCAAAATTTTTGACAAAGAGTAGCTCCGATTACGACTCAATCAATGCGTTTTTAAGAACAGGCCTTAAAGATGCAAAATATCATCTAAAAATGTCAACTATTTATCGCAATATGCAGTCTTGAACATCAAAGTGATCTACTATGGGTAATGATCTGGTATTGATAACTTGACTGTATAACACTTGCAAAGAGTATCCTACCGTAACCCAAATTCGACGACACCTAATTTCGACGATGTTCTATTTGTATCGATTAAATGGATGATTATTGACTTCGAATCATTTCAAAGTAATACATCAGAGTTTAAAATTATTATTGTGTGCTATTAAGTATTTCATTATTTCTTTAATTATTTGCTAAATATTGCTTCATGTAATCGTTACATCGTTGAATTTGGGTCACACTGGGATATTTTAATGATTATATGATTGTAATCTGCTTCAATATGTTATTTATAAATAAATTCATGAATATGTAAATTTAAAATTTTCGCATACCTTAGTTTATCAGTTCATTCAATACAAATGTCAACGACTCAAGTAACTGTCATTAGGATTGCTCGTATTTAGTTATGCAATAGATGCACACTGCTTGTTAGTGATGGGTGGGGTATGAACAAGTATTTCAGTTGCGTTAATTGAGAGGAGTGACCTGCAATGTGCATTGTCAATGATTTGCAATAAATATCTTTTTAATAACATATATTTCAACATATTTTATTGTACGATCAAATGCTTTAATTCAAAATAACAGCAATCTACAATAAAATAAATAATCACCTTCGCTATTTACCGGATGTCGACGGTACTGCGAAGTTCCACTCTAGGTCGAAATGGTCTCCGTTTTTGTTTCAACCCAAAGAAAAACCGGTATACATCTAACTTTAAAAAAAAATAAAAAATATTCAAAATAATTGTTAAGAGCATTTAAATGTTTAATATTAAACAAAACACAACTCTGTTCTCAATATTTGGATATTGTTCGTTATTTGTTTGGCTTTCTATTTTTTTATAAATAATAATAATAATACTGAGTACTGTACTTATGATCAGGATTAACAACGAGTCATGAGTGACAGTTGAGCATGTGTCTGGGGAGCACAATAAGCGGAGTGACATATTTTCCGGAGCGTCAAATGTCCGCATATTCAAAAAATTACGAGGAGGGACACATGTCCGGCTTGATCATTGCCTGCATTTTTGAACCACCTTTGCATCTCCCTTCTCGTCGTCGCGATTCATAATTATTGTTACATAAGGACGTAAAACCGATTTGAGATTGAGTTCAGTAAAATATAAAGTTATGTAAGGATAATGTGTAGGTATGCCTTTAGCATCGGTTGAATTTGGTGCTTATTATTTTACACTTCAAAAATAAAAGTTATGTTTTCCAGATATTTACCCTAATTTCCCCTGACATAATATTTAAGTAACGCATTCAAAAGATCGGTAAATAAACAATAAGTCAAGCGATCTCCATACTATCCAGCAATAATCCAATTTAAGACTTTACCTCCAAAACACCTGGCTGCGTGACAAATATGCTGAAAGGCATGAAGATCCCACCCCTCCAAGAGAGAAGGAAGGCCAATAGACTGATCTTCTTCTATTAGATGGTTGAGGGGCTGGTACCAGCCCTTCCTAGCCAAGACATCCTTACCCCAGTCCGGCAATCTAAACGTAGAGTTTCCTCTAAGACTTTCTCAGACTTTAAAGCAGATAAAGTTTTGGAAAATTACTCAATCAAAAACTCTAAGTGTTTCACACCAATCAAAGGCAAAACCCCACTATGTAAGTACTCCTTTTTCCCTCAGACAATAATAGAGTGGAACAATCTGGAAGAAAGTGTAGTGCGCGCAAAGGCAGTTGGCAGTTTTAGGTCAACTGTCCTACAGTGGGACTAACCAACCTCTCTACCGTTGCGCCGACGCCGAAAGGCCCTGCAACGTATCTATCCAGATCCAGAATTTAACGATAACGCATTCAATAAAAATAAGACATTTCAACAATAAAAAATTATATACACGGGACAAAAGTAGAACGTGATTTTGTCGAATGATTCAGTTTTTCGCGTGTATCAGTTTTTGGTGACTCACGGTCATATTTATCTTATGAAACGATCGCGTTAAGGATTGTGTACGGGGTAGTGAAGGTCACGATTACTAAATAAACAGTATACACTGCTCAATATATCGAGATCATTTTTTAGATATTCATGGTAAAATGACGATATCAATCTGACACTGACCTATAATATATTAAAATGCTTAAAAAATTAAGTTATTAACCTACGTTCTTTAACCTATTAAACATATAAACGCGTATAAAAGTAATCTACTGAAGTAAAACTCGTGCAACAAGTGGATGAAATTATATACAAATGTTAGTCGAACATAGCTCAGTTTTTATATGTTTTAGCATGCTTTAACATAAGATGTATATTACACATACATCTGATCTTATTCGGTGAAACATTATGTAAAATATATCAGTGATGATTAAATTATTTATACAAAATAAATAAATAAATATTTTTAAATACTTAGAGTTACAAAATGGAAATATTTTTGCCAACTCCAAAGTTTAAAAAACATAACATAACTGCGCTCTTTCGACATGTTTCACACTTAATATATATCAGAATTTGACATTGTTACAATAATATTTGTTCTGGGCTTCTATTGCTTGCTCATAATGCCAATTTCAGCTACATTAATGTCAAAACCTTGTTTAATTGAATCATTCTACGGGGGGATCATATGATGTCTCCGACAAATTAAATTGGCTTTAATTGTAATGATTGCTCTTTGTGGACCATTTGAATAGGATTTGCCATTTTAGTATAGTATAGTGGTGATGAAGGAAAAGTTTAATATTGCCACTACCCGTGCCGTCAATAAAAATAAAATAACTTTATACGACATTAATAAAAAAAATCATCGTGAAACTAATATTAATAAAATATCAGATGATATTTTTAGTTCATTATTTAAATTGTAAGTTAATTTAGGATCATATCAACACCCGAGAAGCATGCGATTGAAGACATAACATTCCAGAGTGATTCCTCGCCTAAATTTAGCTGTAAGCTCTTGTTAAGAAAAAAATGGGCATTATTTTGACCAATCTTACACGTGGTACGACTTTAAGTAAGGTCAGTCTATTTTGCGGACAAGTTCACGGTCACGGTCTTTTTACTGTCGCACCGGTTTGGGGAACACGTTGTTGAATTTTCTGCCAGCGATAATTATCAACTACAATGGGTTTCGGAGATTTGAAGTCGAAAACTGGGCTTAAGGCTCTCGATGACTACTTGGCCGACAAAAGTTACATCGAAGGGTAATGTAAAAAATTTTAAATTAATAAATCTTAATGCTTAAAAAATGTGGTTTTCGTACCCACTATGTTTGGTAACAAAGTAGCGTTTCGACTTTCGTACTGATATCAAACTCAGTAAAAAGTAAGGGCATTTTTCGATAAAACAACACCGTTTGTGTTTTGATTTAATTTATAGTTTTATAGCAAACAAGTAAGTTAATCAATTCCTGCTGGCATCATGACCTGGTAGTGAATGTTTACAGATTCCAGCCCTCCCAGGCAGACACTGTGGTGTTCAAGGCCATGTCTGGAGCTCCTGGGGCTGAGTTCTCGCATGCCCTCCGCTGGTACAACCACATCAAGTCATATGCATCAGGTGTAGACAGGTAAGTTGAGCAAACTTCTGGGAAAACTTGGCATAATTCATGTGCGTAAAGTGTCATCCCAGATTACACTGTGCAGTCTACACAGGCTTAAAAGGGTTGACACTTACCACCTACACTTGACTTTTGTTGATAAGAGACTTCCTTGCAAATTTCAGAAAAGCCTGCTAAAGCTGCATATTGAGGCTCACACAGTGGAGCATGTGTTTGTAGCTTTGAAATACTACATAGTTTCTTCTCATTTTGAAATGGAAGGTTGAAGAAAAACTGGGAGCCAAGACCCACCCGCATTGTATTGGATTCCGCGCTCAGGGCTTTTTCTCTTTCTTTGGGACCCGCCAAAAAACAACCCTTTCCCTCGGATTTTTTTCCCCTCAGCAAGTAAATTTTCCCCCAGACTTAATTTTTTTCCCCTTAAAAAAAAAACATTTTTTTTTTAAACTGTAAATCACGGCCGTTAATCACGCGCGCCACCTCTTTTTTGAGATGCATTAATAAATGAGCCAATGCAACTTCCGAGGTTGCGCTCAGGCCCGGATGTTTTGAAATTTAACGGATAAGTTTACAGGGTGATTAGGTTTAATATGATTTTCAAGACATTTCGCAGTATTTTAACAAATCGGCCAATGTAGTGCGATTCAGCGATTATAAATTCATCTAAAAATGTACAGAAACATTCAATCACAACCCATTTGGAAACGTGAGGACCATTATAAGTTGTGGCATGGTAGAATTCGTAAATGCAAATCGATGTCTTTTGCCTGTGTGACGAGCAAATTCCCTGCCAATTAAATCGCTCATTACATAAAACGATTGCTTTGAACCTGTACAAGTTAATGCGTGCACAAAAACGTCGGCTTCTAGCCGATCTAATAGATAAATTTATATTTTTCAAAAAGAGATGGAGCCAATGCCAAGGAGGTGGCACTCAGATTAGGAGGTGGCACCAATGCGCATTTATAGCTAATTTGAAGTGAAATATTTTTTTGCTATGGTTTCTATTACGCTTACAGGACTTACATTATTTTTGTAAGTTGTCTACTTCAGCACATTTGAGTTGTGCGTTTTAATTAGAAAAAGTAGTTTTCTAATGATGTATTGATGGATTTAAACGATCGTCTTTGTAATATAACAACATTTAACATGATTTATACAAATATGTTAACGGAAAAAGACCGAGCTATCTTCATATTTTGGAGTTAATAGTTGGGAAAAACAACATAACTGAGCCTAATTAAGATTTGTTGACCTTGGTCTTTTAGTAAATTAAGCATTTGGATTAACGGCCACAAATCACAGTTTCAAGAAGAAGTGTTATCTTATACTTATTTCGTGAACTTTCATACTGTAAACAAATATTGATGTCGATGAATTATTTTGATAATATTGAACATTAAGTTATTGGTTTGCTTGAGTATTACAAATTGTTGGTATACACCGTACAATATGTTTCATTCATGTTGGTGACTTCTTAATTGAGTTGATCACTTATATATTTAAAAAAAACTACATTATATTTATTACATATTAAGTTTATGTTCTGTAAAGATTTGGGCCTTCGTATGTACGTTGAAAAATAAATTTAATATAAAAAATATCATTATCTATCAAATCTGCGTCATGTGATAATGTCATTTCGATACGACTGTTAATTGATAACATCCTGCATTGGCGCCTCCTCCTATCATTAGCGCCACCTCCTAAGCATTGGCTCCATCTCTTTTGGAAAACTGCAAAATTATCTACTACGTCGGCAAGAAGCCAATATTTTTGTGCATGCAGCATCTAATGTATGTTGTACGCAATCGTTTGATGCCGTTGGCGATTTAATTGGGTGGATATTTTCTCGTCACACATGAAAAACTCATCGGAATGCTTTTTAAACTCCACCATGCCACAGCTTATAAAGGTTCTCACGTTTTTAAATGGGTTGAGAATGCACGTGTCTGTACATTTTTAGACGACTCAATCTTCGCTGAATCGCACTACATTGCCCAATTTTAAAAATAATGCGAAATATGCAGTACAAACATATTAAACCTAATCACCCTGTAAAGTTGTCCATGAAATTTCAAAACATCCGGGCCTGAGCGCCACCTCGGAAGTTGCATTGGCTCATTTATTAATGCATCGCAAAAAAGAGGTGGCGCGCGTGATTAACGGCCGTGTAAATACATAATTTAACCTGATCCAGTGTAGAAAATATAACATATTGCATAATTAAATTATCTGTTGCCTTGAATTTGTTTTGAAAACAGCAAAATATGTTAAATTGATAATTTAAGACTTTCCTTATTTTCCCCAAAATCCGGCGTTTTGCGTGATTTTTTCCCCCCAAATCGGGCATTTCACGCAATTTTTTCCCCTCATAAAAGGCCAGGCCTGTCCCCAAAATCAGATAAAAAACCCTGGCGTTATAACGGTGCACGTTATATTGGATACAGTGTATATGTCAGACAGTTAACTATTTAAACAAATAAACTTTAAATGTAAGTTTGCAATCAATTTCAGTATATGAACTGGATCAAATGATTTAACTTTGTATAAAGCATTGATTTTTGTAATGACTTGTGAGCAAAATTTCATGTTAACCAGCTCTTATATAACAATGTGCAGTATACAAGTTATTAATTCAAATCCAAATAGTCACTTATCCTTGAGAACAATAGGATTACATTACAAGACATAAATGTTCATAAAGTACTTAAGATTTCACTTAACATATGAGGACCAAAGATGGTAAATGATCATCAGTTTTATTTAAAGCTAATATGTGGGGCTAAATGCTAAAAGTTCACCTAAGCCATGTTGTATGCACACAGCTTACCTGGTGTTGCCAAGCCCCTGGCCCAGTACGGTGGTAGTGGCGGTGCTGCTGCCGCTGCTGATGATAACGAGGACAGTGACTTTGGTGACGATCTGTTCGGGGATGATGACGATGGAGATGATGAGGAGACCAAGAGAAGACTGGCTGAGTACGCTGCCAAGAAGGAGAAAAGTAGGCAACATATACCTTGGATTTTGTTTTCTGGCTGATCTGTGACAACAATGTCTGCCTAAACTGGAGTATTTCCTTATATGAGTCTTCATTTAAACAAAAAAATACCTATAAAAGGGACACAGCACACATGCATTAAGCCCAGTAATCCCAGAACTTTAAAATGTGTCTAACCCTTGTAAGACTTAAATTAAGCAATAGACTGTAAGATCCAAGGCAAATAATTAACATTTTAAATAAAAATAGGCTTAAAATGTTGCTTCTGTAGTTAACAATAATTAAGGAATTGCAACTTTGAAGGAAAATTTTAAAAGAGCATTATTTTGTTCTTCTAAATTTTACTTACACAGATAACCGTGTTTTATCAAATACAGTTCCAAGTTGATAAATTCATATGCATACAAACAAATAGGCACTCACATACAGACATGTTAAACATTCTATGCAATTTTGTTTGGCGGTTGGGCACAAAAGCTGCATGTTATCTGAAGATTGTATAAGGCCAAATAAAAAAATAGTCTTGGTTCAGGGAACATGGCCAGAAAAATGTAGGAGGGTAGGTAGGTTTTTCTTTTTTTTTTTTTTTTTTTACCAGTCGACTGATTTCAGGGTGAAAAAGGGTCAGTTAATGCACCCATGATTGTTTAAACACTGACCAAATGATTAACATTGCACATGTGGTATTTAGTCGTTGTATATTATTCAATATTCCTAGCTCTTTATGCACTTCTTCAGGGCTAGCGCTGGCCCAAAATTTCTTTGAGCCAACCATTTTTTGTTTGTCTGTCTGTAATAGTGTGACCTTCATATTCAAAAGTGAACAAGCCATCTTTATCAGTCTCTGGTGTTTGGGGTGTGACCTTCAGAATTTTTTTCATCATGAGACCTGACCTAGTCTCCGACAGGTGCTCAAGAGTCTGAATAGTGGCTGTCAAAAGGAGGGTAACCTCAGAATAGCACAAGTCTTTCTTCTGGTACATTTTTTTATAAAATGGCAATGGGTTTGAGCGCATCGCACAGGAAGTGAGCAGTGTACATAAATTTGAATGTTGCTATTGGTTTGTACAGGCTAAGGGCGTCACAGTACATTGATTTTGATTCATTATCAAAGCGAAGCCAATTGTTGTCAAGTTTCCATGACTCTTGGAATGCTCTAGTGTTTTGTGTTTTAATTTATTTTTTTTATGACTCTTTTTCGTCCAACGACGCTTTAAGGTTAAAGACGCCATGTTAGCGACTGTAGAGACAAAGTGGTTAATTCCATTTTTATAGTAGACTAGATGAATGACTCTTCCTATGTGTTAAAAATACGAAACTTTAATAACAATTAAACCGCGCGTGTTTTTCACATTTTCATTTGATTAAAATACGCTGCTGTCAGTTAGCATAGTGTGCGAGTAAAACAAACAAATTAATTAATTATCATCTTTTCATTTGATCGGAAATTGACAGAAAGTTGTAACATCATCGACATAGAACTAATTATTTAATTATCACTTTTAAATTCAGATCAATAGACAGCTTGGAAATAATTAAATTATTGTCAGGCTTCTTTTCATTTTTAATCTTTAATAATACGACATTTGCGACCGGCCGCTATTTTGTTTGCAGACGACAATTTTAACTGTGTATTCAAAGTGCACAGTGTCTGCGCATGAATTACCGAATATTACTCCTTCGCTTTACCCATTTTTACATTTCATTCAACAACGTTATTTCATGTGTAAGCGAGCTCAATGTTGATTGGCCAGCTAGCATGCGCACTTCAATAACAATAAGGTCAAGCAATGTCTCGTATACAGGTGCAGACCAGTTTTTGTTCACTGTTCAAATTGCGAACACTTTCATTGAAACAAAGAGAAAAATATAGAAAAACCAATCCAGGTTTAAATGGTGGCTGTTTTCAATGAAATTTTACGAGATTTTAGCATTTTCGCCATCAGATTTTTTTCCATGGACCAAAAAATCGTTAGGGTCGGGGGCAAAAAAAAGGGGCGGTCGGGTTCCCTGAACCAAGACTATTTTTTTTTTTGGCCTAAGCTGAATTATTGTAAAAACACCACGATTTTTCCCAATCCAAAGGGACCCGGCCCCATTCCCCAAATGGTGAAAAAAAACACACTGCAATATGTAACACTTTGATTATAGAGCCGGTGCTGATTGCCAAGAGCTCCATCATTCTGGACGTGAAGCCGTGGGATGACGAGACCAACATGGAGGAACTCGAGGCCAAGGTCCGCTCTGTAAAGACCGACGGGCTCCTGTGGGGAACTAGTAGGTGGCTTTATTACATAGTTATACATGGAGGAACTCGAGGCCAAGGTCCGTTCGTAAAGACCGACGGGTTCCTGTAGGGAACTAGTAATAGGATTTATTACATAGTAATAAATGGAGGATTTGGAGGCCTAGGTCCACTCTGTACAGACTGATGGGGTCCTGTGGGAAACTAGTAAGTGGATTTATTACATAGTAATACATGGAGGAACTGGAGGCCTAGGTCTGCTCTGTACAGACTGACGGGCACCTGTGGGAAACTAGTAAGTGGATTTATTACATAGTAATACATGGAGGAACTGGAGGCCTAGGTCTGCTCAGTACAGACTGACGGGCACCTGTGGGGAACTAGTAATAGGATTTATTACATAGTAATAAATGGAGGATTTGGAGGCCTAGGTCCACTCTGTACAGACTGATGGGGTCCTGTGGGAAACTAGTAAGTGGATTTATTACATAGTAATACATGGAGGAACTGGAGGCCTAGGTCTGCTCTGTACAGACTGACGGGCACCTGTGGGAAACTAGTAAGTGGATTTATTACATAGTAATACATGGGGGAACTGGAGGCCTAGGTCTGCACTGTACAGACTGACGGGCACCTGTGGGAAACTAGTAAGTGGCTTTATTACATATAATAAATGGAGGAACTGGAGGCCTAGGTCCACTCTGTACAGACTGACAGGCTCCTGTGGGGAACTAGTAAGAGGATTTATTACATAGTAATACATTGAGGAACTGGAGGACAAGGTCTGCACTGTACAGACTGACGGGCACCTGTGGGAAACTAGTAAGTGGATTTATTACATAGTAATACATGGGGGATTTGGAGGCCTAGGTCCACTCTGTACAGACTGACTGCCTCCTTTGGGAAACTAGTAAGTAGATTTATTACATAGTAATACATGGAGGAACTGGAGGCCTAGGTCTGCTCTGTACAGACTGACGGGCACCTGTGGGGAACTAGTAGGAGGATTTATTACATAGTAATACATGGAGGAACTGGAGGCCTAGGTCTGCTCTGTACAGACTGACGGGCACCTGTGGGGAACTAGTAAGAGAATTTATTACATAGTAATACATGGAGGATTTGGAGGCCTAGGTCCACTCTGTACTGACTGATGGGCTCCTGTGGGAAACTAGTAAGTGGATTTATTACATAGTAATACATGGAGGAACTGGAGGCCTAGGTCTGCTCTGTACAGACTGACGGGCACCTGTGGGAAACTAGTAGGAGGATTTATTACATAGGAATACATGGAGGAACTCGAGGCCTAGGTCTGCTCTGTACAGACTGACGGGCACCTGTGGGGAACTAGTAAGAGAATTTATTACATAGTAATACATGGAGGATTTGGAGGCCTAGGTCCACTCTGTACAGACTGACAGGCTCCTGTGGGAAACTAGTAAGTGGATTTATTACATAGTAATACATGGAGGAACTGGAGGCCTAGGTCTGCTCTGTACAGACTGACGGGCACCTGTGGGAAACTAGTAGGAGGATTTATTACATAGTAATACATGGAGGAACTCGAGGCCTAGGTCTGCTCTGTACAGACTGACGGGCACCTGTGGGGAACTAGTAAGAGAATTTATTACATAGTAATAAATGGAGGATTTGGAGGCCTAGGTCCACTCTGTACAGACTGATTGGCTCCTGTGGGAAACTAGTAAGTGGATTTATTACATAGTAATACATGGAGGAACTGGAGGCCTAGGTCTGCTCTGTACAGACTGATGGGCTCCTGTGGGAAACTAGTAAGTGGATTTATTACATAGTAATACATGGGGGAACTGGAGGCCTAGGTCTGCTCTGTACAGACTGACGGGCACCTGTGGGGAACTAGTAAGAGAATTTATTACATAGTAATACATGGGGGAACTGGAGGCCTAGGTCTGCTCTGTACAGACTGACGGGCACCTGTGGGAAACTAGTAAGAGGATTTATTACATAGTAATACAAAGCTCTGGTGTGACATTGTATATGAGCAATGCTATTGGAAAACTGGGCTTAATGCATATGCACAGTCTGCACAGGCTAATCTTGGATGACACTTTAAGCATATCTATTTTGTGTGGTTAAGAACATGGAGGCTTGCTCAACTGGTAGATTGCCATACTACAAATAAAGGTTTGGGGGGTTTGAATCCTGGCCCAGCAACGTCACTTGTTTCGTCTTGTCATTAAATCATTTTTACGGCCATTATCCCCCTCCTTTGACTAAAGTAGGACAGTTGTCATTTAGTGGCATGAGTATGTGTACGTAGTACTTGAAAACCTGCTGACCCAGGAAAAGTGTGAGTTTGTATACTGACCGCTGTAATATGACTGTAATACTGTTGATATGGCAAAAAAATCCAAGCAAATAACTATTTGGTAAAGATTTAAAAATGAAATACTGTGTTAAGTGTTTAATAAACACAAAAAATAAATGAAAATTATTAAATTTTGATTTTAAGACTTCTAAGTCAGTTTAGTTCAAGGTTCTTGACTTCTAATGGTTTTAACAGTAAATTTAAACACTAAAAAGCCCATAAACACTCAAAATCTACGAATATTTCGTACAATAGTAGGAAAAATTAAATTAACACATAAATAATCTTTGTTTCTTATAGCAATAGTTAAAATTTCAACGGCGAATGTGGTCTGGTAACATTGATTTAATGCGATACAAATGCTCGGTATTTTTTTGTGTCACAGTAAATTCAATGTGAATTTCCAGCTAGGCTATCCAAACTTTACAAGCGAACGTGAGATTGGCTTTGGGTAGATTTGGAAACATGAATGCCCGAAGCCAGTCTTGTGTTCGCCTGTAAATTTTCGGACATCTTAGCAGGAAATTAATATGGAATATATTGTCGCACAAAAACAAAAATGAGCATTTTATATCTCGTTAATTCTATGTTACCTGACCCCATCTAGCGTTGAAATTATGGCTATTGCTATAAGGAACACTGATTTTTTATGGGTTAACTTTATGTGATGAAATATTTTGCGAAATATTCGTTGATTTTGAGTATCTATGTAACTTTAAAACTGTGTCAAGTCAACAATACCAAAGTGGTCACTGCTGTTCAGTTATGAATTTGTCTAATCAATTATCCTGTAGTTAATTGTTATAATGTATTTCACTGTAATGTGCCTCGTGTGATTGCAGGCAAACTGGTTGCTGTTGGTTACGGAATCAAGAAGCTGCAGATCAGCTGTGTTGTGGAGGATGACAAGGTATGTAGAACCACCGTAATGTGCTGCTGGGCTGGAATCTAATTGTATACCAGTATGCAAATTGACCCAATCCAAATCTTATAAGTGTATATTTTCCCCTAATGACTGCCTATAATTCCCAATTGAAGGATTCCAAGGAAAAAGAAATATTGTTAAAAAAATGTCAAAATTAAGTTCATTTCCCTATCGAGCTCAATAAAATTATCCTAAGTTCATAAATATTCAAACGTTTTTTTTTAGGTCACCTGAGCGATAGCTCGGGTGAGCTATTGTGATCACTCGGCGTCCGTCCGTCTGTCTGTCTGTAAACAATTTGTAAACATCTTCTTCTACTAAACCATTGAGCCAATTTCAACTAAATTTCATGTGGAGCATCCCTAGGTCATGGGACAAAAGAATTGTTAAAAAAAATTTGATCACATAACCAAGATGGCCGCCATGACCATATATGGTAAAAACCTTAAAAAATCTTCTTGTCAGAAACCGCTCATCAGATTTTCAAAAAATTTCACAGGGATGACCTTTGAAGGCTCCCCTGAAAAAGTTGTTCAAAGAAATTTGATTCGTCAAAAAACATGGCCGCAGGAGCTCGTTGAACTTTGCATGTTTATTCGTTTTTGCCTATTTTTTGAAAACTTTCAAAAATCTTCCACATTTTTTGTCCGATCCTTTCCAAATTTGCACAGTGTCTTTATATCAATGAGGACACGAACCCTACAAAAAATAAGCATTATTGGTCCATGAAGTACAGAATTACCTCCCCTTGAATTGAGAAAATGGTGTTTATGCAATTAAGTCCAAATTTTTCATCCAATTCTTTCCAAACTTGTAAGGATTTAGCATGGTTCAAACAAGGGAAACAACAACGGTTTATGCATGTTCTTTTTATTACAGATTTGCCACCCATTAATTCATTCAAAATCTCATTTTACAGCAGAGATTCCAAATCTGACCTGTAAATGAGCCCCATATTTACTGCCAGTGCTAGTTTACCTTTTCCCATTTGATCATTCTTAAGTATTGGTCTTGTAATGCTGCTACTGCTTCTGCTACTGCTACTGCTACTACTACTACTACTACTACTACTACTACTACTACTACTACTACTACTACTACTACTTCTACTACTACTACTACTACTACTACTTCTACTACTACTACCACTACTACTTCTACTACTACTACTACTACTACTACTACTACTACTACTTCTACTACTACTACTAGTACTACTACTACTAGTACTACCACTACTACCACAACCACCACCACCACCACCACTATTACTACTTTTACCACTACTACTACTACTACTACTACTACCACTACTACTACTACTACTACTACTACTACTACTACTACTTCTACTACTACTACTACTACTACTACTACTTCTACTACTACTACTACTACTACTACTACTACTACGACTACTACTACTACTACTACTACTACTACTACTACCACTACTACTACTACTACTACACCACCACCACCACCACCACCACCATTCACAGTGACAAAAAACGTATTCACACAATGGCTGCTACTACAACTTATAGCCCATATAGGGGGGCATGCATGTTTTACAAACAGCCCTTGTTTCTATGGGATTTTAACCACAACTGTTCATGTTTATCTCCGACACATATTTTTAGGTCACCTGTCATGAAGTGACACGGTGAGCTTATGTGATCGTGTGATGTCCTGCGTCCGTTGTGCATGCCTGCGTGTGTCTGTGCGTCCGTCCGTCAACAATTTGTTTGTGTAGACAGTAGAGGTCACAGTTTGCATCCAATCTTGATGAAATTTGGTCAAAATGTTTATCTTGATGAAATCTGGTTTGGGATTGTATTTGGGTCATCTGGGGTCAAAAACAAGGTCACTAGGTCAAATAATAGAACAACCTTCTGTAGACAATAGAGGTCACAGTTTTCATCCAATCTTTATGAAATTTGGTCAGAATGTTTATCTTGATGAAATCTGGGTTAAGATTTTATTTGGGCCATCTGGGGTCAAAAACTAGGTCACTAGGTCAAATAATAGAAAAACCTTGTGTAGACATTAGAGATCACAGTTTTCATCCAACCTTTATGAAATTTGGTCAGAATTCTTGATGAAATCTGGGTGGGATTGTATTTGGGTCATCTGGGGTAAAAATCTAGGTCAAATAAATAGAAAAACCTTGTGATGACAATAGAGGTCACAGTTTTCATCCAATATTTATGAACTGTGGTCAGAATGTTTATCTTGATGAAATCTGGATTGGGATTGTATTTGGGTCATCTAGAGTCAGGAACTAGGTCACTAGGTCAAATCATAGAAAAACATTGTGTAGACAATAGAGGTCATAGTTTTCATCTGATCTTAATGAGTCAGGTTAGCGATTCAGGGCCATCATGGCCCTCTTGTCATTTTAAAAGTACTTCTGAGCAGAAAACAACAACACCAATTGCCCTTTTTAAGTCAAAACAACGCGATATATCCCAATTCAAAGTGCCCCAGTCCTATTCCCAAATTTGGGACAAAAACACTGTATGCACATGGCCTAACATAACCCAGAAATTCTCATGAAATTGGAAGTAATACACATTTTTGAATAATTATAAAGGCAATTTGACCCATTCGTAGTCGCCCTACAAATACAATTTATTGACAGTGGCCTTTTCTTAAAGGATTCAAGTTTAAAAGGCTTCATTTCCATCCCTTAGATACTAAAACCTTAACAGACTGCGAGTTACTTGCAGGCTGTTATGGTTTTATGCTGGTTGTTGATAGCTATTTTTACTTTGCTTCCATGTTTTTTATGCTCCCCCCAAAAATTATGGGGGGAGCATATAGTCGCTGCTTCGTCTGTCCGTGCGGTTTTCTGTCTGTGCACAATTTTTGTCCTGGCTATTTCTCAGCAATTAATGACCGCAATTCAATTAAACTTTATGGGAAGCTTCACTACCAAGAGGAGATGTGCATATTATCAGCCGGTTCTGGTCGGATGATTTTTCACAGAGTTATGGCCCTTTGAAATTTTCTATAAACTGTACATATAGTGCAATTCTTGTCCCCCCAACTACTGACTGGAATTCAATGAAGCTTTATGGGAAGCTTAACTACCTTGAGGAGATGCGCATGTTATTTGTGGGTTGTGGTTAGATGATTTATTTAGAGAGTTATGGCCCTTTGAAATTTTTAAGTTGCTAAACCATCCATCGTATTATTTTGTACAAAGTTATGCACCTCAAGACGTTTCCTTTAATCTGAATATATAGTGCAATATTGTGACAAAAAAAACTTTTCGGGAGCATCACCCGTCTTCGACGGTTTCTTGTTTTTTCTTGCTAAGAGATGGCTCTTTAAAAAATAAATAATAATTTAGTAGTTCAAAGCTCACATGTTTACAATTAAAAGAAGTTTGTGAGTCAAATTTTAAAATTCTAAAAAGTTTGAGACTAAAATTTCACAATTTTGAACAGTTCAGGACTCATTTTTTCACAATTTTTCATAAAATGAGAGAGAGAGAGAGGGGCAAGACTACTTTTCAAAGATTAGAAAAAATTCCTTGGCTTCTGAGTGGGAAAGATTAAATGGCTGACTGATCACTCTTTTGCCTGTTGCAGGTTGGCACAGACTTCCTGGAAGAGGAAATCACAGCCTTTGAATCCCACGTGCAGTCAGTGGATGTTGTAGCGTTCAACAAGATCTAAAGTGCTAATAAATTATTTTGCTGTAGTCTGTGTTGGTCTTTTTGTTGTGTGGTGTGCTGTAAGAATATCTTGGTCTCAGAAGTAAACATGATAGACCTGAGGGAAAATTATGATATAGTTAAAAAAAGGCTTTTATAAAAGCAGGACGTAACATTCCTATGGATTTCATACATTTTGAAAACACACTTATCCGACTCATTTAAAATCCAGATTTAGATGTGCATATTGTCGCGTTTGTGAAGTGGGTGTGTATTGAATTGTAGTGTACACACGCTGACTAAAATTAAATATAATTATTTGAATTCAACAGCATGGCATAGCAATGACGAAATCGTTGCGTTCTCACCAGCCATGCTGTCAATGTATTGCTTCAGTCAGGGGATTTAACGAATGCGCATTTATTTTGTACAAATACAAAGGTATTGATCCTTTTATTATTGAATTGCAGGTAGCCCTTAAAATAACTATGATTGTTTCCCTATAGGCTATAAGCGGCACAAAAAGCAATTGCAATACTGAAAGGGCTCATACTGATCCTACTTGGTTTGCACAAATAGCTCACTTCTGTCTGTTAACTTTTTTTTTCAGAACAAAATATAAAGTGATGCATTTATGTATTTCTTTAAATAAATAATGGCAATACATAATTTGATAGAGCTTTAATTTACAATAAACTTTTTGTATCACATCTTGCAAATATCGTATTGCACGTTCTATAGTTGGGCTCCCACGCTCGTGTGATCTTTCCCTACCCCGATTTGCCATGTGTAAGTGACCATGGTCTTTCACCGAGTTTTAATATAAAGAAGTGAAACTCCAGCTGCTGGAGCAGTATTGCATTCTCATTATATACAAAAAGTTGGTCCTTTATTTAAGGCAAGTGACCAATTGCCTTAGGGCTTGGATACAAAGTGATGCTTGTCCATACGTTGGCACACGTTGCTTTGCATTTTGTTGCGATCAGTTCATGATAGGCATTTATTGGTGCCACGATGTTATACAATAACATAGGTCCTTAAGGAGTGTTTCGATCGCACATGATCATCATGACTGGATATCCTGCATTGTTGCGTTATGATACGATAAGATGCCTAATATTCAATGCGTTCCATGACAATTCGATAGGACTGTGGTTACGAAAAGATACGACATGACCTAAATAATATCAATACAACTCAATTGACTTCCCCTGCGCGGCCATATGACTGGTGTGTTCATTTGATATAAACTCCTTTATACGGCCATTATCCCCCTACATTTGCTTCAAGAACGGCAGTTGTCAGTTACTGGTTATAGGTACGTGCACTAAGCACTAGTTAACTTACGCCGTTATATGAAGGAATGACGTTGAAAATGTATGAAAATCAAACCGACAAACACACAGCAGTAGCAAGTTTTCCGTGAACATGTATCACCTTTGAGAGGGCAATCGCAAGGTAAGCTCCCCTGTTTCACAGCCTGTAAAAGATCTATCTGCCGACATGGGAGAGAAATGTCTGCAGAAGCTACGAGCTTGTTATCGGTGGACTTGCTATTTCGTATCGGTCATTCATCAATTGCCGAAATATTTGTTTCTTTTACTGTTAAATAGGACCAACAATTACACCAAGTTGTGACTATTAAATTACCTGAATTCAAAACATTACTCATACAGCTTTTTGAAAATGCGTCATTTATCTGGACTTTTATCTTAATTTATATCAAAGCTTCACTCTGTACTAAGTCATTTGTAAGTAGGTTCTATACTTTGGGAGCGGCATGCGAAAATAACTCTGGCTGGCTTGTGCAGAGGTGGTTAACGCGCGTCATACCTGTCCGGTTTCAATTCCTCATTCCGATGCAAGTGGACTGGGTTTGTGTTGACCATAAGGGACAGATGAGGGTTTTACCCGAGTTCTTTGGTCCCTTTAAACAGCGAAGTACAACACTAACATTTGCATATTTATGTGAAAATTGAAAAGATAGAACGCAAAGCAATAAGTCTCTTTACACCTTTCTTTAGCCTATTCAGAAAATAAGGTAGGAGTTCTGGCATACAGCCTGGTCCCCACATGACATTAACTTCGGTCCTTACATGGAATGCACTCCGGTCCTCACATGGCACACACTCCGGATCTCGCATGGCATACGCTGCGGTTGTCACATGGCATACACTCCGGTCCTCTCATGGCATACAATCCGGTTCTCACATGGCGAACTCTCCAGTCCTCACATGGCATACAATTCGGTTCTCACGTGGCATACACTCCAGTCCTCACATGGCATACATTCCGGTCATTACATGGCATACAATCCGGTTCTCACATGGCATACACTCCGGTCCTCACATGGCATACACTATGGTCCTCACATGGCATACAATCCGGTCTTCAAATGGCATGCAATCCCGTTCTCACATGGCATGCATTACGGTTCTCACATGACATACAATCCGGTCCTCACATGACATACAATCCGGTTCTCACATGGCATACACTCCAGTACTCACATGGCAAACATTCTGGTTCTCACATGGCATACACTCCGGTCCTCACATAATGAAGCCTTAAGCGCTGAAGTAGTACTCCCGCTCAAATGATCTCATACCATGCACATTAATGTATGTGTTCATCGTAATCTTACCTTCACAAAATTTACATTTCTATAAATATAATGAACTTGTTTAAAGTAACAATAAATGTATAATATTCAAAGTATGGCGATATGTAAAGAGAAATGTTTGTTTCCAATCCATTAATTAGTTCCGAGTCTTCTGACTTTCATATTGAGCGTCAGATTGTTCTAGAAATTGCTCTTGGCTCTATACAAAATCTTCGTAGACAAATATAAATGCCCTTTCTTGGATTTTTTATCTACAGAATCCGGTTATTCCCACATTCAATGCCGCTTACCACCGTTCGAGGTCGACACAAGTAAATTGATGCGATGCGTGATGTTACTTGTACGGCAGTCAACAGCGGTACCCGACACAACTCCGACATTTGGCACGACATGTTGCATCAAAAATTGAATACCTCTAGTCATTGTCGTGTTTCGTTAGTCTCTTTTAAGGCATGTCGGATCGTAAAAAAGGTTTCATGTTGGTTATTTTTAGCTCATCTATTTTTTGAAAAAAAAAATGAGCTATTGTCATCACCTTGGCGTCGGCGTTGGCGTCCGGTTAAGTTTTGCGTTTAGGTCCACTTTTCTCAGAAAGTATCAATGCTATTGCATTCAAACTTGGTACACTTACTGACTATCATGAGGGGACTGGGCAGGCAAAGTTAGATAACTCTGGCGTGCATTTTGACAGAATTATGTGCCCTTTTTATACTTAGAAAATTGAAAATTTGGTTAAGTTTTGTGTTTAGGTCCACTTTATTTCTACAGTATCAAAGCTATTGCTTTCATACTTGCAACACTTATTAACTATCATAAGGGGACTGTGCAGGCAAAGTTATGTAACTCTGACTGGCATTTGGACGGAATTATGGGCCCATTATACTTTGAAAATTTGGTTAAGTTTTGTGTTTTGGTCCACTTTACCCCTAAAGTATCATTGATATTGCTTTCATACTTGGAACACTCGCAAACTATCATTAGGGGACAGTAAAAGGACAAGTTGCATAACTCTGGTTGTCATTTTTACGGAATTATGGCCCTTTCTTGACTTAGTAACTTTGAATATATGGTTAAATTTTGTGTTTCGATCCACTTTACTTCTAAAGTATCAAGGCTATTGCTTTCAAACTTCAAATACTTTCATGCTATCATGAGGTTACTGTACCTGGCAAGTTGAATTTTACCCTGACCTTTGAATGACCTTGACTCTCAATGTAAAATTATTAAATTTTGCTAAAATTGCCATAATTTCTTTATTTATGATTATTTTTGATTGATACTTTGACAAAACTACTCTTACCTGACATACCACAATAGACTCCACCCAAACCATCCCCCGTGCCCTCCCCCCCCCCGAATCCCCCCTAAATTGTTTTGTTTTTTAAGGTCATCTCACAAATGACCACCACACCCTCACACTATACCCCCACCCCACCCCCCCACCCCAATTTTTTTTTGAAACGGTTAAAAAACACAAATATTTATTTTTATTATTTTATTTTTGAAATACCGTCCAACCATCGCACCCAACAATCCCCCTCCCCCCGAATTTTTTTTTTGCATTTTTTTCGCATTTTTGGAAGATAATGTAATAAATGTCCACACCCCCACACTATACACCCCTGTTCACTCCACCTCTTCCTCCTTGTGATTTAAATTGAGAGTCCCTTCACCTTTAAAAAGAAAATAGATGAGCGGTCTGCACCCGCAAGGCGGTGCTCTAGTTGTGAAAATTCATCACTTGAAAATAGCACAATTATCAATATGGTCGCATTCCTATTTGATACCAACTAACACAAAAAGCTTAAAACTGATTGTAAGAAGAATGTAAACGTTATATGCCTATCAAACATTCGAAGATTGATACGCTTCTGCAAGTGTACTACCAAGCAAACCATCAGAACTTTAATGTGGTATATTTCTGCAGTAGCGCTCTTGTGTGGTTGCGGGTTTGAACAACACCGAGACGAAAATCCGCCAGAAAAAAATGTACTCGCCAAAAAAAAAAACAAATATACCCGCCAAAACGACAAATATACCCGCCGGAACGTAAAACAATAGGTACTCTAGACTGTTAAAGTCAATAGTTCTTGTATACTTAAATGCTATCGAATTTAAGGTGAATGCATTTGTCGTTTGGTAATATGCACTTGTCATTCAGCCACATGCAGTTTTTATGAAGCAACTTGCAATTCACATTAAGCGACATTAATGGTTTAGTGGACATTTTCTTCCATAGTTCAACTTTCATAGTATAACAAACACACACCAAGTATATATTATACGGCGCTTGTTTAGATATTCAATATGCCGAAGCACCGGTTGCCACGTGGTACTATTTGCTACGAGGTACCATTTACTACGAGGAAATCTGAGTCCACACTCGCTTTGTGTAAATACAAAACCAAAAAAGTACATCTCATACCAAATTTTCTTTGGATTGATTGACCTTTGTAGATGTCAATCGGACCCGACTAATCACTATGTCTGATTACAACTCACGCGTCACGTTTTAAAGTTCATTTCATCTACATAAACAATGCCGCCGTCGACGCCGACGTGAACAAACGCTACGTCTACGACGGTTATGGCAACGATGACAAATGCGTAGATGTTATATACGTTAACTGACTGCGACGATTACTAGGTGACGTGACGTTCACAAATATGTCCTATTTGACGTTCACAAATATATTCTACGTGACGGTTATCTGTAATTAACAACACGAATGAAAAGTATAATAAACAAACGACTATCTTTCGTGTAGGATCTAAATACGTGGGCGTATAATAACATGTGATATTATTCAAATCACATAACATTGATTTCAACTGATACAAATAACACATCATTAAAATGAAAACTAAGTGGTTTTCCTTTACCCTTATTATAGAGTTAATTGGACGTTAATATTCACTCCAACTAAATGTATAAATTAATTTACCAAAGTAGCACTTTTAGAAAGAAAAAAACAACATATTAGTACAAATATAACCATAGACAATGCCCTCTTATATCCCCCAAAATATATTTCGATAATCTGAGACCACGACCCTCTTGTTTCAGAGTCTTAATGTGTTATGGGGGCTTTGGGTGTCTTTCCTATCGGACGTAAAATAATGATAAAATAAAACCACGAAAATGGCATCGTTTGGAAATTTGGAGACTTCCGGGAAGGCCATCACCATATTCGGAGATTGCTTGTACACCACATAACGATTTGAAACACATGTTTTTTCCATCGAAACCTCAACGAATGGCTAAGTTTTAAATGTAACATTACAATAAAGCATAAGAGCTTCTCTCCCAACTTATCAAGCCTGGATTCTTAACACAAAGCGGATAGAGACCCCGCCAACATCCCGAAACACCGTTATGTCAAAGATCTATTAAGTCAAAGGGGGTAATCACGTGATAGTCGAGATGGCGACGTCCATACCGAGACTGTTATTTTTCGCCGTTTTATACCCTTTATTACTTATGTTTAGATTTTAAATGACGCTCACTTTCCAGACATATCAGTAACAAGAAATATCTTTAAAAAAAGATATACGGCGTTGATTGTGGTTGGAGTTGGTGAAAGGTAAAGGGTTCAATGAATGAGATCAAAGATAGCGAATGTCTTTTTCTGTGCAGTTCTTAGCTGTCACACGCAGTACGGGATGTTCGCGGATTTTTCGCGGCTTATTTTACATTATTACATATTGCTGGTCATAAACCTATAGATACAAAACAGAAAAACAAAAGAAGAATGGACGTGAAAGGTCAAAGGTAAAAATTTAAAAAACATAAATTTTCATAACTTTTTTTAATATTGAACACAGCAACTTAATATTTGGCATGCATGTATACCTCGCGGAGCTTCACATTTTGAGTGGTGAAAGGTCAAGGTCATCCTTCAATGTCAAAGGTCAAAAATAAACAAAAATATTTTTCATTTCTCCATTCAATCTCTTACTAACTTCTCGTGGAGCTGCACATTTTGAGTGGTGAAAGGTCAAGGTCAACCTTCAAGGTCAAAGGTCAAAAAATAAAACACATTAATTTTCATAACTTTTTATGCCCCCGGATCGAATGATCGGGGCATATTGTTTTTGGCCTGTCTGTCTGTCATTCTGTCCCAAACCTTTAACCGTACAGTTAAGTTTTGCAATAACTTTTGAAATATTGAACATAGCAACTTGATATTAAGCATGCATGTGTATCTCATGGCGTATTAGGGGGCATTGTGTTTCCGACAAACACATCTCTTGTTCGTATCTAAATTTCGGACACGAACTTTTAAACAAACGAAAACGTTATTATTGGTGTGACTATATTTCGTTCCATTAAAAAAAATGTGCAACTGCGTCAACACGAGAATTAATATTTGTATATTTGTAAGTCACGCCCTGAATGGTTTGTTGTGTATTTTTTTTTAATGTATTTTTTGACATAATGTTTTCCTTTACCAGGGAAAACACGTAACCTGTACACATGTACACAAAAAGCTCAAACACTAAATAAAACATAATCACGACTCTGCCCCTAACGATTGAATTGCCAACTCGTTTAACTATCAGATAAAATAATTCACAAATAACATTTATAGATGCGTTTGATACATGATTCACTATACATTTGTTGTTTAATAAGCGACCAACACATTACAAACTTAGAATATTTTAATCATCCTGTCCTACTCACAAATTAACGGGATTCGTTTTTGTATTCATTCCAAAACTGTCAGTTATCAATCGGCCATTTCCGTATCACGTTGGGAGATGATGAATACGTATCATCTTTTGTTTAGTATCGGCATTATTAATTACAGTTTACCGCGGTATGAACAGGCTTCTTTTATTATTATGTAGTTTCAGAACAAATGTTAAATAACTGTAAAATACAATTATACAGAATTGGGTATGCACAATGTATTTTCATACTTTGTTGTTGTTTTACTTTAATGTTTAGTTTTAGTCCGATAAAAGTAATATTGATGAGAATTTTTCTGATCGCAGATAATTGGAAGCTTAGTAGATGTGTCAACAACCAGTTCGATCTTTGTGGTTACTGCTTAAATACTGAACACATTACACGCATTTAAAACTTGTTTAATTATATTAAGAAACAATTCAAAAAAGAAAAGCTATACATTAAAAATCGTGTTATTTCATGTCAAATGTCTAATTCAGACATCATATATTTGCAAATTTTTTTGATACACATTGAATTATCGTGAAATAAACGAAGCTTTACTCGATTTGTATACACATACATTCATACTGATCATTTGTCTTACGCATCAACCTCGCTGTATGAAAAAAGTAAAAATTAAGAGGGACAATTTTAATAAAAGCTGCATCCTACTCCATCCATTTGTTCTGTCGAAATTATTTTAATACTACACATTCTTGGACGTAATGGTGAAAATTGATTTTAAATGTTGTACATGTGAATTTCTAAAACGTGTTGATTCACTGACTCTTGATTAAGACGGTGTTATCAGATGGACATAGTACATACATACTGTCGAAGTAAAGACTTTAGCACACAATAAAGGTAAGTGCCTTGCATTATCCTTACCATTTTAGAAGCGCGTGTATCGATATATCACTAGAAAGGATATCGCTTTACGCACACTTTAATGTACACTTACCGATTTAAAGAAACACAGATTGTTTCGAGCTTATTTATGCGCATTGATTAATTGTATTGGTATAGGATGGGGTAATTGTACAAAGGGCTTCTGATTCATGTATACAATAGAAAACAGTGTGTTCAAGGTCACCCCGTGAAGGTAAGGCATTTGTGTGAGATAACACATTCGTAGAGTGTTTACTGATTAATTGAATTACTCGAAGATGTCTTACTTTTCGAAAAGGTTTGTGTTAATAGTAAAACGCAAAAATAACACAATTATACTTCGATCACAATTTAATTACACTTTAAAGTAGTTCGTACAACAATATCTTTTACTTAAACATATTTTATTTCTAAAATAATGACTTTGTACAAATATATACATTGGTCCATACATACATTATGGAAAAAGGGTTAGACCTGAAGCTCTTCAACATTATCGGGGGTCTTTCCCTTGCGATAGTTTTAACATGTTGTAATGGTGACAAACTTACATAAAATATTAATGATGCCATTTATACAGTATACAATTGAGAATATAAATCGCAATATTTAAATGTATTATTTGATGACAACAGTACTACTAATAATAACAGTAGTTACCAATAACAGTAATAATAAAAGTAATAATAATAAATAATAATAATGATTAAATAGAAAATATGCATATATATTATACAATAAAGGATATTAATAATGATAGTTATAATGATAGTAATTAGTCCTGTCCAGCAAAATGAAAAAAAGAGTTAGCTAAGTTATTAATCGCTTTGTCGTAATAATATATTTTTTAACTTCGTTAAAAATGATGGTGTTGTTTTCAGTATTTAGTGAAGGTTTACCATCAAGGAGCATCTCACAACTAAGGGGATGACAATATCAATATACATTTGAACCATTTAGTAGTATTATAAAGATTTACGCGTAAGGTAAACTAATAACATGTTTAAACGCAGTGTTATAGTTTCACTGTCGCAATCTCGTTAGTACAAAGCATGGTTTAAATATAACAAGAGCATTCAAAATCACATACACACAACAAAATATGGCATAATAATCAAATACATAATAACGTGAATAAATACATAAATAGCATATATAATATGTTCTAACTTTTCCTAATAAATGTTTACTTCGTTTGTTTCGAAACTTTACCAAATATCAATTCTATATTTCATAAATTATCACTGTTTCTGTTATTACTTATAACAGTATACGGAACATCAAATAATTCAGCAAGCATACCGTTTTTATAAAACAAATACGTAACGTTGGATTAGAATAATGTTGATTTTATGTGCAACACATTTACATATCATCTGTATCTTTATTGTTTTGTCTTGTTATTGATTGCAGATCAGTTCCGCCAGAATATTTTGATAAGGGCTTCCTAATTTTACAGAAAATCTTCACAAATGAATTGCGAAACACTTTACCCGACAATATATATATATATATATATATATGAAGAAGTTAACCCAGTTTTGAATTTCAGATATTACAAATCCGATGAATGTATATAAACTAAAACGAACAAAATCAGTTGGACTGTTCATCAATATAACGTCTGTGTCCGGATAGAGTGTATACCACAATAAAGCGAGCGTTAGTGGACATGAAGGAACACAAAGACTGAAGAAACTGAAATCAAAGTAATAGTTAACATCCTCTGTTCTTCTTTCTTTTTCTCAAGTACTTGCTTGTCTTGCCGTCGCTATACGGGTTTTATTTGTATTTTTTAGGCGTAAAATTATTGCTATATATGACGTTACGATTACAATTAAGGGTATTAACACAAAATAAAAAGCTTAAATATAAAACCAAACTGTTGACAAAAATTCTGTTGGATGACAAATCTGGACCTGTCTCGTTGGTGAAGTCTCAGCAATAGCACCAAATGTGTAGGGGCTTGTTACAGAAAATGAGAAAATAAACAACAAAACAAGTATGCTATTGATACGTTTAAGAACAAACCAAGGTGCAAATTTTAATGGAAACCACAGAATCGTTCAACTGTCCAAAAAACAAGAACATAGTTAGAAAACACAGATAATGAAATAAGTACATATTGAAAAATACGATATAGCTCAGTGGTCCAATAAAAATTTATCGAGTCGAGATAGCTGTATATAAAACGACATATATTTATTATGAAATCATTGACACCCAATACCAGAATGAACAAGGATGTTGTATTAAACGGTTTCATATGAACTATTAACACAATCGTACATGGGTTTGTTACAAAACCGGGGACATTCGTAATATAGTAAAAGTATTCTATTAAAAAGAGATATATTTTCGCTTCATATATGTTCTCTAGTCTAATTGATGGAAAACGATTTGTGAAGTTATCGCATAAGTAAGCGGTATCCAGTGAAACATTGGATGCACCAAGACATAAATGTGTCACATTCAAATATGTAGTCACCAAATATAGTGCGGATGATGCGGTGATATTAGAGTCTATAAAGAAGTTTGGAGAAGTTTCGGTCAAGTTGTCTTCTTTTTGCTCTGCATAAGCGGCAAGCACACTCAGTCCGATGACAACAAATAAAGTAACCATCCTTACTATAGATATATCTGTCTCTGTAATAATAGAATATAAAGGTTGGTTGAAATAATATATGTTCATGGATACGCAATGTCTCGCGTATATTATTTACCATTTATTAGTTTTTAACAATTTAAAACATGTGCATTAAATAATTTTGCTATTAACCAAATTCGCCTAATTTTAAACCAGTTTCGTATTATAAATTGAGTGAATATTAATACTTAATAATATGTGTTCCACTAACATTATCATTCCTGTGAGTGTTTAATTGTGCAATATACATGTATTAAATGCGAATTAACTTGTCTATTCTATAAATACATTACTTCATGTATTTAGATACTGTCTTACGACTGAAAAACACAATACCAAAAACGTTATTCAAATGAAAGTTTCGACTTTGTAGATCGATTTGTTATACATTCAAAGTTTTCGTTAAAGCTTGTGTCACATATTTGGTTTGCATATGCAAATTACTACATATGTTTATAAATCTGAAATGTTTTATCAATAATCACAAGAAATACGCACATTTCATTCATATTTAAGTCACTAAAGTCGTTCTGAATGAACATGTGAACTTTTAAGTCGATATGATGCACTAGTATATTTAAAGCACCAAACAAACCGGACACACCTTTGCGTTCATAATACAGAACACCTCTTGCATTAAGGTAGCGCACCTCTAATGGGCACATATCCAAATATAATCTAATTAATTATTTTCTTAATCAGCATCATTTCACTGAACTACATGCAAATTTGTAGGTAGGCTTTCCATGCTTTTTAAAAAAATATACCGATTTTTTCAAAACCACCCCACGCTCGGCTTTTGTCCAATTTATTTTCACACCTGGGGTATATAAAAGTTCCATAATTCATTCAAATTTCCAAATATGGGCATGCAGTTGATGTGTACAGATGCTGTAAACGTGTTTAAAGTTTAAACAATATGAAATAAGTATTCTTTTACAGACATTTATTTTTTACAAATTTTTATCTATGCAAGAGCGCCATGAAATGTAAGTGATTTCAGCCAAGTAAAAATTGGGTCGGTTAAAAACAAAGTGTCATAAAATTCAAAATAGTATCATTTAAGTCATATTTTAAACTTAGTTTTTATAGAAACACTATATACAGCAAAAATACCAAGAAATAGACAGATTTACCGTTTACTTTTTGAAATAAAAATAAAAATGCAACATGCATGGTTCGTATTTTCAACAGTAAATCACCCAATTTCGCCAAAACGTTGTTTTAATTTTAATAATTGAAGAATGTGCATAAAAATTGCAACATATTTAACAATAAATATGGCTTATATGCCATATTAAATCAAATTACGTTAGAAAATATATAAAACGCGTCGCAAAAAAGTATACGTCGTCGGCAGGATTCGAACCTGCGCGGGAATATCCCAAAAGATTTCTAGTCTATCGCCTTAACCACTAGGATACGGCACCTAAGAGTAGGCTCTTCAACCTTCGAAGAAATCGCGGGAAATCATTAGAGGTGCGCTACCTTAATTATATTGACAAGCCTTTGCGTCATCAAATCCAGTTTTCGTTTTGGTCAGGTTACAGCTTTTGGTGTATTTTTACCGATAAACTTAACGCCGGCTGTTTTGTTGTTGTTGTTGACGGTTTTAAATATATTAAGTTATTCGTGTTTCAAAGTTAAACTATACTCAAAACAGACGGGAGCAAAAAAAGCATCATAGAGCGAGGTAAGAGATACAAACTGGATTCATGGTCTGATGGTAACACATTGGTATAAAAAAGGCAGGGGCCGCAGTTTTGATCGATCGCTCAACTCTAAACTGCAAAACACCGGGTCGTGCCTGAAACGGGGCATCTTATGTATCGCGTTCTACCCCCACCCCACTAGCAAGTCTTTTCCGGGGGTTGATGATCATATATGAAGTTTCAGGTTCAATCGATAAAAACCTACTGCTAATCTTGAAAAAATGGAAACATGCAATGGTGTGTTTTTGCGATTGAGGTTTTATACGATTTTCATAGAAATCAATTTACCGGGAACAATTTATTTGTCGGGTGCATAAGTACATCCGTTTGCATCCGTGAAGTTACTTTTCTTATATGGCACATCGTCATCAGACGGTTGTTACTATTTAACAGCGCCCGTGTTGCAGAATTGCATGTCATAGATTGGGTTTGATATTGTCAAAATGTCGTTTTTTATTAACAAACGGTGTCTTTATGCAAAGGAAGAATATGGAGAGAAAAATTATCATGGTCAAACTTGTGTGACAATAATATCGTTAACCCTCACCTGAATGCAAATATATCAAATGTTCAAAAAACTGTCAATTTAAGTAATCCAATGTCGGCCATATTTACGACATCAACATTGAATTTTTGTTCATGCTTACTGTATCATTTATGACCATACCGTTGCCATTTAAGTTTCGCTTGTACCATTATGATTATTGTCCTATTTGCAATATAGTAACCATTATCATTTGAGGAAACCTACTAAACACATAAACCAATAATTCCCGTGCAAACGAAATGGATGTTTTGTTCTTATTCAATAAAATTAACATACTATTTTAAAGGAAAATAACATAGTATATTCATTTTGACAAAACGTTCGTTTATGAAAGGATTTTTCTCATCTGCGCAAGTACGTATGGTACTTAGTCATTGATTGCGGTTGTACACATAGAGCTGGGATTGCACCAACACGAAATACTTGTCCGTTTTCCCAGGGCCCTATAAGTCAAGTCGCCGCGTTAAAAAGACAATTCGGAATTACCCAAAACGGAAACCTTCAATCTTTATACAATACTTAACGCAAATCAATAAGCACGTTCATGTTATTCTAAATTAATGATGATAATGATAATAACAGTCGCAATGAATGACCTGCTGTTTGCATACTCGAACATTCGATTAAAGCTCTTTGACACGTTCAGACAGGAACTAAGTGATATAGTATTGCTAAATTCAATTGAGGCCAATACACAATGGCCTTTGTATATGTCCGTGAAAATAGAAATTGACATCCTCTGTCAAAAAAAAATCGCGCAATAACATAAAATCTTTCTAAACTCCATTTTACCAGTGGCACACGACACATATACATATTTTTTAACACACGTGTGAGTAGTGCACTTTTATCGAGTACAATTTGATTTTAACGCATATGGTCATTGATCATAGAAGACTTGTTTGTTCTCTTTTTTTGGAAAACAGTCATACATTATACAAGAGAGTACACCTGATCGATAGTTACATGGTCAACATTGCTTCTCGTTGTAAGCCTATGCGAAAGGAGAATATATGTTATAGTTGCATGGATTCGAACCTGAAATCCCCGAAATGTAGAGGCACTGCTTTACTTATGCGACAAGATTTAATTAGATCAACACCAAGTCGCTCGGTGGAAGATAATAACCTGTTGCAGCTCATACGTGGTGAGTAAAAATAGTTTTGAAAGAGCCTACCGACGCGCAGGAAATGAATTTTAACTTACGCCAACACCAAAGCACTTGTCGCGTCCCTTATAGACCTAAAACATTAAATAAATACAATAGTATATAAGAAATAGCACGAACCTGCTTGCTTTTCAGTGACCTCCCTTAGCTGCGTTCTGTCCTTTTTGCTGTCTTGTGGACTCTGATATAACGTAGGATGCTTTTAGTGATCATCTGTTCTTTTTATAAGCCAAACGAGCATAGCAAACCTAAGAGGCGGAGCGAAACGAGCACCTGTTTAGCAAATCAGATTCTAAGGATGTTGGCGTTAGACAACGGAACATTTAGAGTGTCAAATCAGAAACACTTATTAGGGTAAATTATGTGACCGGAAATAAAATGCGTGTTGTTTGAGTCATATAATTGAAAGTTAATTTAGCAGATGGTAATTGAAATGAAATATTTACAATGATTCTGCAGTATTGTGTTGTCATTCTTGTATATAAACACAAAGAGTGCTCCCGGAACGGGCTACATGCTACTATACTGCCTGTTCAAATTTCTGTTTTTGACGTCTTATTTAAATTATCCTTTTTCATAGAATCAAACTGTATTTTGTCATCATCGGATAAATATATATGAACATAGTAAATAAAGTAAATGTAAATACAATGAACGCTATTTAGAAATGTCGGTGTTAATGGCTACTCACAGCTAATGTTATGTTGTTAATATGCCTTCCCGAAAATATCTCAAATTTGTATTGTAATTGCATTGTTTTGTATAGATTTATTGTTTATTGCGTATTGTGTACACATAACTCAAATGAATGTGTTTGAACACTCCATTTAATAGTTCCCCTTTGTATCTTGTATTATAGTAACAATATCTAACACTACTATTATCTGTTTACATTATGGATGATATAACTGAGCACAACTTGAACCGGACAATATTGTTAGAACTAGTTTTGTTACTTTGCCCTTATTGTATACCTTGTATACTTGGGTGTAACATAAAAAGTTGTTCTGTTCTGTTCTGTTCTTTTATGTCAACCAATTTTTGTTGTAAGCTGTGTTTAAAATTGTCTGTTAAATTAGATTTACCTACCAAACATAAAATTTGATATTGATTCTTAATAAATCAATATAGTCTGCTTTGTTATTTCTGAACCGATCAAAGATCTTTCAGGGTTGCCACTTAACTTGAAAAGTCAGGGAAATTTGAATTTTTTTTCAATGTCAGAAAAGTCAGGGAATTTAAAAAAATGGTCAGTGAAAAATGAAATGTCAGAAAAGTCAGGGAAAAGTCGGGGAAAAATTAAATTTTGGGTCGATGAATAAGTTATTTAGTGGCTATGGCAGTCTTCAGGTATCAATTGTTTTAGTAGATTCAACAGTATATGTTTTATTTTGAATTGTTTGACTATTTCTATGTACATAAAACATTAAAATGTGTAAAGCATGTTCAAAAATGTAAATTTATCTATTTGTATGCCCCCGAAGGAGGGCATATAGTGATCGGACCGTCCGTCCGTCTGTCTGTCTTTCCGTCACATTTGCATTTAGGTTTCGCATTTAGGTTTCGAAAATGCTCATAACTTCTATATCGCTTCAGATAGCAACTTGATGTTTGGCATGCATGTGTATCTCATGGAGCTGCACATTTTGAGTGATGAAAGGTCAAGGTCAAAGTCATCTTTCAAGGTCATGCTTCAAGGTCATCCTTCAAGGTCAAAAGTCAAATATATGGCTTCAAAGCGGCGCAGAGGGGGCATTGTGTATCTGACAAACACATCTCTCGTTTATCTTTGATTAAATTGTAGTATCCTTGAAGGCTGAAAGGCTTTGCAACCCTTGCCCCCAGAGCTGAATAATTCTTTATTTTATGCTTTGCAGGATCATAAGAGATGACAGCATGAAAGAGCTTTGCTTATTTATTTTAGTTATCAAGAAGACCTGCGTCTGCTCCTAACTGCATGATTTTCATGTATTAAACTACCATATATCACAGATCATAATTTGATTTTCTCTTTTAATTTCAGATTTCATATAATGTACACATAGATATACATATTATCAGCATGAGTAAACCGACATTATTTAAGGATTGTTGGCCCAAAGACCCTAAGTTGTCATCATGGGTTGGCAATAATTCTAAAAATGAAAATATTTACAAATATATTAATTTCTATTAACATTTCTAATTACCCATACTCATATGTATTCACCTATGCTTGTGTCTAGATGTGAAAATATGATCATAGTATGTAATGGATATTGCATATGGACAAATTTTTGTGTCATAGGTGTTGTGCTACTACCGTATTGCCATAACTAACATCACAAGTATCTACCTATAGAAGTATGTTTTGTTCATAGATTTTAAGACATAATCAAATTATGTGGTGGTTGTACATGCATAACTTGTTATGCCCCCTTCGAAGAAGAGGGGGTATATTGTTTTGCACATGTCGGTCGGTTGGTCGGTCGGTCGGTTGGTCGGTCGGTCGGTCCGTCCACCAGATGGTTTCTGGATGATAACTCAAGAACTTTTAGGCCTAGGATTATGAAACTGCATAGGTACATTGATCATGACTGGCAGATTACCCCTATTGATTTTCAGGTCACTAGGTCAAAGGTCAAGGTCACAGTGGCTCGAAATAGTAAAATGGTTTCCGGATGATAACTCAAGAATGCTTGCGCATAGGATCATGAAACTTCATAGGTACATTGATCATGACTGGCAGATGACCCCTATTGATTTTCAGGTCACTAGATCAAAGGTCAAGGTCACAGTGACTCGAAACAGTTAAATGGTTTCCGGATGATAACTCAAGAATGCTTACGCCTATGATCATGAAACTTCATAGGTACATTGAGAATGACTGGCAGATGACCCATATTGATTTTCAGGCCACTAGGTCAAAGTCAAGGTCACAGTGACTCTAAATAGTAAAATGGTTTCCGGATGATATCTCAAGAATGCTTACGCCTAGGATCATGAAACTTCATAGGTACATTGATCATGACTGGCAGATGACCCCTATTGATTTTCAGGTCACTAGGTCAAAGGTCAAGGTCACAGTTACTCTAAATAGTTAAATGGTTTCCGGATGATAACTCAAGAATGCTTACGCCTAGGATCATGAAACTTCATAGGTACATTGATCATGACTGGCAGATATCCACTCTTAATTTTCAGGTCACTAGGTCAAAGGTCAAGGTCACAGTGACTCGAAATAGTAAAATAGTTTCCTGATGATAACTCAAGAGTACTTAGGCCTAGGATCATGGAACGGCATAGGTACATTGGTCATGACTCGCAGATGACCCCTATTGATTTTCAGGTCACTAGGTCAAAGGTCAAGGTCACAGTGACAAAAAATGTATTCACACAATGGCTGCAACTACAACTGACAGCCCATATGGGGGGAATGCATGTTTTGCAAACAGCCCTTGTTTATCTTTGGTTTTGTGGTATTTACTATATAGCCTTGCATCATGCATAGTTTAGTGTACAAGAAGTACTGCTTTGTTATTTGTTAACTATTTTATGTCTAAGAATAAAATAAACAATAAATGGATGGATTTGGTAGGCTGTACGGGGAGGAGGAGGCCGAATATGCGCGAAATTAGTCAGTGAAAACCAAGATTTGGTCAGGGAAAAGTCAGTGAAAAGTCAGGGAATTTTATTCCATCAGGTTGGTGGCAACCCTGTCTTTAGTTGTGATTGGACTTCTTATTATGCATAAATACTATTTATTGAAAATGTGACCTTAGGAATGTAATTCATAAATAACTTTAAAACATATAAATGCTTCACAATTTCTTCTTGCACTGATTAAAAATAAAGAAATATGTATTCAAAGAGTAGTTAAATAATTGCCTAATTGATCTGACTATGAATTCCTTATTATGTACATCATTGTAAAAAAAACTTCAAGAACTCATGCACATCTCAAAATGTATATAGAGAGTGCTTATAATAAATCGTATGATCACTTTATAAAGTTATGCATATATTTAACAACGTTTAATGACACATGTAATGTTTAAAGCGTGAATTACCAAAATAAGAATACACGTGTACAACAGTACAGTATGGATGAAAGCTTATAATCGTGCCGGCTCAATGTTTCTGAACTTTGCTTTCATATTAAAGCCATCAAATTCTAGTGTCTGTAGTTTGAGAAAAGCAACAACACCTGTTTCTTGTAAGAAAACAGGTTTAAAAGCTAAAACAATCAAATGTTCATTTCGACTTTTTAGCCCAAAGTCCAATTCTTTTATCCGTTTGTCAAAGAATCCCTCTAATGCTTATCGGCTGTCACGCGTACCACATTTGTAGCAAACGGTCACATTGATCCTAAACGAAACTCATCTTTTATTGTATCAGCAAATCGGCTGCTTATTAGTTATCAATATCACAGACATTTACAGTTGCTTATAAGTTATCAATATCACAGACATTTACAGTTGCTTATAAGTTATCAATATCACAGACATTTACAGTTGCTTATCAGTTATCAATATCACAGACATTTACAGTTGCTGACGATTCATCTGTAAACGGAGTTAGTAAAGAATTGGGTGTGAAACTAGGCGTGACAAAATACTTGCCATGTAAACAGGGAAAATTCAAAAAAATATTCCCAATACTATACGCAAACGCATCTCGATATGTGTTAATAACATTTGAACGTCACATTTATATCATGTTCATGCATTCAGTCATGCATGTAACCGTCTAATATTTTTTCTATGCGGTATTGTTTGATTTTTATGTTGCCTTAATCAATACATAAACAACACAGAACGTTGCGCCAAATAACGTTTACGTTATCAATAAAAACGTAACGGTATCTGATTATGCCATGCTGAATAGTTATTTACAATTCACGTATCTTGAATTAATCTTAATTCGTTATTTTGTGATAATACTTAATTTATTTTAATAATATAACAAACAACAGGCTAATGATAGTGTCATGTTAGATGTGTGAGTAAACTATTATTAAATAACTTGACGTAAGCAATATCGTAAGTAACGTGCCTTTATACAGTATAATAACCTACTGTCCAAAATAAATATTCAGAAAAAACACCATCAGATTCGTAAGCACATAAACATTATTAACATAGAACCGTACATATATTATAGCAGCACGTGCACGCAATAACTGTTAGTAAGGGATGCGTGTTATAATACTATACAATAAATACACTCCATTTTATTTAGCAGTATATCAATATAATTGTGTACAGTTAATTGCACACATTCTCTTTGAACTTCATTGACAATCTCGTGATATTAAACGTAACCCATTGGAGAGGGTTGTTAATTAATTTGACGAAGAAGACTTATGGTAATGTGGCGTCCTTTGCTGCATTAGACAGAAACACTTTGCATGTTAACATGCCGTGAACAGTTATCTCATTATTCATAATAATGTTGTTCTTAAATATGACCCAACAGCCCCCAACTACAAGTGAGTTGGTTCCGATATATATACATGTAGTCTAACTAAAGCTTCTTAAAACGTTTACACTAACTACGCATGATACTCGTATTTTATAGCATACCCAATGCATCTCATTATCCAGTTTTACCTTTTGCGTAAACCATTGTTTATGATTGGAGTTTCGGTTCCTTGACATTAATCAATGACCGCATTGAATGATCAGGTTTCTCTTCTACTGGTGCAACTAAATGTTCACTTTGCGTATATTTGGTAGAGTAGACGAAAGGAAAACACCTAAACCGTTTGCATGTATTGTATTTATTAAGAACATATACACGGTTTACATTATAGTTTATACTGAAATTTGAATATCGTAAACTTTTAAGTTCTGATATTATTATAAACATGTTTGTGGAATAATTAATGGGCCTAAATACACAAAGCATATGACTACATGCATGCTTTAAAACGGACGCAGTAAACTATGGCGGCGCGATAACCTGAACACTGTTCAATATGTTTTCAACCAGTTTGATTATGCATATAATCCGTGCTCTGTAAAAAGGGGGCTTAATGCATGTGCGTCAAGTGTCATACCATATTAGCCTGTGCATTCCGCAACAAGATTTTTGCTACGAAGAGACTTTCTTTAAAAGAAAAATATAAAAAGTCGAAATCAACATTGTATAATTATCGATAACAAACACGTTTTCAATAGGCAAGTCATATTAAATGAAAGAACACATCGAGCAGGTACGATTACCGGTATACTTTTATATGCACACTATACTGTTTACACTTGTATTCATATTTTGGTAATTTACTCGCACTTATCTTTAAACATTTTGTGTCTCGCATGTGCTAAATATATGCATACCTTAATAAAGTGATCATTGGATTTATTGTAAAACCTCTACATACATTTTGAGATGTGCATTGGTACAAGCACGTTTATCTGCAATCATGATGTACATAGAAAGGAATTATTGATCAGATCAATTAGGCAAATATTTAACTAATCTTTAAATATATTTTTCTTCAATATGAATCAGTGCACGAAGAAATAGTCAAGCAGTTTTATGGTGTAAAGTTATTTCTGAAACTCAAATATATTAATGACGCACATTAACAAAATAACATTACGCATAATGAGACACACTGCCAATTACAAAAGAGGATAATTGATCTGTTCAGAAATCGAAAGGCAGATTAAATTCCTAATTGTATACTGGTAATGTTTGTTGGGTTAAGCGTAAATTACACAGACGTTTTCATAGCTTACATCAATAAATGTTGGTGAACAGAAAAGACAAAAACATTTCCTGAATGACGGTTAATATTTCGTAACAATTAGCATCGGCTAAATTAACTTTCCATTGCATGACTCAACAACCAGGTATTTTATTTCCGGTCACATACACAAGTATTTGACTGACTTTAGAAGAGTAACTGTTTATCTTGCATCAAAAGAAGTGATTTTCCAAGATACTAGTTTCTGATTTTACACTCGTAATCGGCCGTTGGCTAACGCCAACATCTTAAACATCTTATTGGCTGGACAGGTGCTCGTTTTGCTTCGCTAGCTCCGCCTCTTCGGTTTACTATGCTCCTTTAGCTTATACAAAAGTACAGATGATCAATAAGAGCATCCTACGTTATATCTGAGTCCACAAGACAACCAAAATGACAGACCGGAGCTGAGGGAAGGTCAATGAAAAGCCGGCAGGTACGTGTTCTTTTTTATATATGCTCTTGTCTATACTATGTACTAAAACATTATAAATTCTTTATAAAAAGCGTTTCAAAATATCAAACATCATTTTGTATGTATATTTAAATGTGCTGCTTAACTTAAAAAGTTAATGTTAAAATAATATTCTTGTACATGTGTGTTCAGCTTGCTCCAGTCTATTTATATATGAATAAAAATTCAAGCTTTGCATATTCTAATGCATAGAATTTTATCAAGTAAATTAATATAGAATCCAGTTTTGACGATTCTTACTGCTTCTCCGGATATTGGAATCTATTGTTGCGAGTTTAATGTCAAACGCTGCGATCACATAACAATTTTAACTTGAGCATAACAATTTAACTGCATTTTAATAGGTAACCAAACATAATTTATAATTATTTATTCAATATTTCATACCGGAAAATAAAAACATTATCAAAATTTGACACTGTTTTTTTTTACATGTTAATTGTATTTAAAAGAATCAAATTAAAATAAAATATATTAAATGTTGATGATACCACATATAACAAGAGCACCGCCTTGCAGGTGCAGACCGCTCATCTATTTTTCTTTTTAAAGGTGTAGGGACCTATCTCAATTTCAATCACAAAGGAGGGAGGGGTGGAGTGGAGAGGGGTGTATAGTGTGGGGGTGTGGTCATTTATTACATTATCTTCCAAAAATGCAAAAAAATGCAAAAAAAAATATTATTATTTTTTTTTTTTTTGGGGGGGGGGGATTCTTGAGTGGGATGGTTGGACGGTATTTCAAAAATAAAATAATAAAAATAAATATGAGTTTTTTTTTAACCATGTCTGATTTTTTTTTTATTTTGGGTGGGGGTGGGGGGGGTATAGTGTGAGGGTGTGGTGGTCATTTATGAGATGATCTTTAAAAAAAATAGGGGGGGGGTGATTGGGGGGGGGGTCGGGGGGTGATTCGTGGGGGGGGGCGTGGGGGATGGTTTGGGTGGAGTCTATTGTGGTATGTCAGGTAAGAGTTGTTTTGTCAAAGTATCAATCAAATCTAATCTTAGATAAAGAAGTTATGGCAATTTTAGCAAAATTTTATAATTTGACCTTGAGAGTCAAGGTCATTCAAAGGTCAAGGTAAAATTCAACTTGCCAGGTACAGAACCCTCATGAAAGCATGAAATTATTTGAAGTTTGAAAGCAATAGCCTTGATACTTTAGAAGTAAAGTGGATCTAAGCACAAACTGTAACCATATATTCAAAGTTACTAAGTCAAAAAAGGCCATAATTCCGTAAAAATGACAATCAGAGTTGCGCAACTTGTCCTTTACTGTCCCCTTATGATAGTTTGCGAGTGTTCCAAGTATGAAAGCAATATCTATGATACTTTAGGGGTAAGTGGACCAAAACACAAAACTTAACCAAATTTTCAAGTATAAAGGGCCCATAATTCTGTCAAAATGCCAGTCAGAGTTACATAACTTTGCCTGCACAGTCCCCTTATGATAGTTAGTAAGTGTTGCAAGTATGAAAGCAATAGCTTTGATACTTTAGGAATAAAGTGGACCTAAACACAAAACTTAACCAAAATTTGCAATTTTCTAAGTATAAAAAGGGCACATAATTCCGTCAAAATGCCAGTCAGAGTTGCATAACTTTGCCTTCACAGTCCCCTTATGATAGTTAGTAAGTGTTGCAAGTATGAAAGCAATAGATTTGATACTTAAGGAATAAAATGGACCTAAACACAAAACTTAACCAAAATTTGCAATTTTCTAAGTATAAAAAGGGCACATAATTCTGTCAAAATGCAAGCCAGAGTTATCTAACTTTGCCTGCCCAGTCCCCTTATGATAGTAAGTGAGTGTACCAAGTTTGAATGCAATAGCATTGATACTTTATGAGAAAAGTGGACCTAAACGCAAAACTTAACCGGACGCCGACGCCGACGCTGACGCCGACGCCAAGGTGATGACAATAGCTCATAATTTAAAAAAAAAAAAGATGAGCTAAAAATGAATTGATGTCATTTGGACTCCATAAACGTGATCTAAAATTCTTCTGTAAAACAATAGAAACTGTAACAAATGATGGTAAAGCATTAAAAAACAGTTCGGGCATTTAATATGATATCAATATTGAAATCAATTTGTGTACAGTTACTTTCTGTTTTTTAAATATATATGTTGTACAGTTAAGTATATTTCAAATAATTCACGTATAGCCTTAACGCATGTTCCAATTTTACTTATCTTGAACAAAGTGGTTAAAATATCAATTAACTATGTTTTCTTCATTTTTTTCATATGGTTTTCATCCTCCAAAATATTTATGAAAGTTTATAACAAAATTATTGTTTTCATCATCTGTATATTTAAATCTGGCAAAACACGAACACTATATTATTTTTTTGTTTCTTGTAAAACAAATCTTTATTTTGTATAACTTATTAATTAAATTCATGTATGTATGTATCTAATCTTTACGCGATCAATATGATATTTAAATATTCGTATTTGTACTCACGTTGACATTATGCTTTGTATAACTATTTTGTAAATGACAAAAAATGTAAAGTTTACGTCAATAAAACATTCTGTTTGTCTGTCTGTTTGTCTGTCTGTCTGTCTGTCTGTCTGTCTGTCTGTCTGTCTGTCTGTCTGTCTGTCTGTCTGTCTGTCTGTCTGTCTTTCTGTCTGTCTGTCTGTCTGTCTGTCTGTCTGTCTGTCTGTCTGTCTGTCTGTCATTGAATACAGTGGAAATCTGATTAAATTAACATAAACTTGATAATTTATCAAAAGCGAATCCCATTTACTTAATGTCATGGTGTTACATCTCGCGCACAATTAGCCCAGTGTATGGGACTTTTGCCTTGGCCGCCGGTAAATAATCACGGCGATTAATCAACTGCACTAACCTGGCAGCTGGTTGTAACTAACCCACGCTACAGTTTAATACACCGTTTTTGATGACAAAATAATATATTTATGATATTCTTACCAAAGAAATATATCTTGATACTTGACATCTGGTTATCCCGTGAACATTTGCAACTTTGCTATAAAAGTCCATTTTGGCTAGGTATCTCAATGTCACTTACATATGAAAAATTAACAATACTATTTGTGCCAAATTACAATAAACTGATACCCATAAAACATTTGTAAAACGCTATTGGCTAAACAATCAATATTAGAATTGATTATGGATTATTGATATTTAAACAAGTATTTACTTACATTATGATATGCTTATAGATGAATATTAACAATGAACGTTAACTTTTACCCATATTTACAAGAATCACCATAGATCACTCGTCGAGTTTATATGATAAACCTTCCACTTGTAAGGAAATAAGCCATGTAACAAATACAAGGTGAATAAATTGTCCAAGGTGCAACTCATAACGACAATCGATACGAACATGGTGAAATTCCTTGTATGCACAACTTCAATCCGCAATATGTCTTCTATTAAGTCGTACACATAGACAATTGCTCGTACAAGTCTATATCTTTTGACGCTTTCCGAATCTATTCAATCATCTATTGGTAATATTATTTTGTTATAAATTCGAGGCAAACGTGCGCGTCTCCGAAATATCGGAACATACGCCGCCATATTAACGAAAAAGAACTGAGTAAACAATCGTTCAAGCAAACGTATCTTTACGTGCAAACATAAGTAAACGATTTTGTTTATGTAACATTGCTACTACTCTTTCGTTTTGCACTTGCGAACGATTTATGAACGTATATCTATGAAACAACCCATTGAAGGTAATTCTGTATCAAGCTTTTGCGCAAATCTTTACGAGTCTTTGTAAAGTATTAATAAGTGTGAATAAAATGCACTCGAAGCATTATTTGTGTATTTAACAAACATATGAATTTTCCTCTACGAGATTATTCCCTGCAGAAAACTCGTTTTCAATTCTTTGTTCGCTGATCTCATTGACACATGTCTAGTACAATCATGGCCACAATAATGTGCTTACTTACCAATTGAATCTTCTCTAGAGAATATGTTAAAATATTTATGATAAATATAAGTTATAAAGTAATCAAATTGCGGTATAAATGTGTGCTCGGTAATGAACGCTATAACTACATTCAGTATGTCTAAAAGATTCCTGCAATGAAAATGCGGAATTCACACCTAATCGTTCGGGTCAATTAAGCAGTATCAAATACAGTGTTATTATAATTGATACAATTGTATCTTTGTATTCCGTTCTACTTTTTATGTCCCCTAGTCTATACTGGGAGACATATTGTTTTTGCCCTGTCTGTTTGTTGGTTTGTTTGCGTAAAACTTTTACATTTGCCATAACGTTTGCAATATTGAAGATAGCAACTTGATATTTGGGATGCATGTGTATCTCATGGAGCTGCACATTTTGAGTGATGAAAGGTCAAGGTCAATGTCATCCTTCAAGGTCAAAGGTCAAATATATGGGGGGACATAGTGTTTCACAAACACATCTTGTTGATAATATTCTGGATAACAAGAATCATGTCATTTAAATCAAACGTCCATATCATTCATTTATAAACGTACAACAACAAAAGGTAACTACCCTGTCGGTTTGTGCAATGGAGCGTGTTGGAGCCCGATTTTTAGTTAAAGTCTGCATGTGCCGCGTGCATGAGAGTTGCCTTTAGTCTGCAAACATACGGGCGTCACTTTTGTCGTTCTGGTTTGTTTGCTTCTTATTATACTGTAGCTGGACATGGTAATCTCAGAGTTTATGCGGAGTTGCAAGTGCGGTGTTTTTGTTCAAGGCGTTTGAGTGCTTTAGAGTAGTGGTGTCTTCTTCACATGCGTAGCATAGCTTTCGCGAGCTTTGTCCGAGAGGGATCAAACTTGCGTTGTTATCCCTGCCACACGTGTTGTATTTGTTATTTCTATGTTAGGTTTTGCGATTGCAGAGCTCATCATTCCCTTTCAGCGTGAATAGTTTTGCTGTTGATTTTGAGCTTAAGGTTCCGTGAACTATTACGAATGACGTTAGTTCGATTAACATGTCTCCCTGTTTCTGGTCTAGCAAGGTTGTATTTTTTTTCAAGTAATGCTTTTGTATAATGGGTATATACGTATTTGGACACCTCCTCAGTGTTGCATGTATACACATGTGAATCGTTACAATCTTCGCTTTTGCGAAAATAATTGTTTTCGACTATTTCATGTCCCATTTACAAATGCATTGACAGTAAAAAAAGTATATGGCAATTTGTTGCCAATCGACGAGGATTTCCTATTTTTAAGTATGGCAGTCAGGTGGTATTATTATTATTCACCCAACCTTACATGGAAGTTGCTTAAATTTGAACATTTTTTTTTTTGGAAAAAAGTTGTGTAAGCCTTGGAATATACAGCTAATGAGAAGGGCCCTTGGTGTCCTGTGTAATCTGTTGTTTTTTCGAAATTGAACGTAGTTTTCTTGGGGACTCAAATTTCCATGATCTAATAAGTAAATACTATTTTACCTCATTTAAATTAACATAAACAACCAAATGTTTGAAATCGGCCGTTTATAGCAGTTATTTAATATCAACAAGGTGTTATGTCTCTAAAGCATTTTGCGCAAAGGCGATAAGCATTTGAATCTTGCTCCATTTTATTTCGTCTTGACTTAAAAGGAGGCAGTTGTCTTGCTCTTGTTTGCTTCAAACCATTGAAAAGTTAAATAGAAATTAATTTGAAATATGATCTCCTGTATTGCTTTTAATTTGATTAGCGATGCAATGATATTTAATTTGTGTGTAAAAATATCTGTTTTATAAATAACTCTGGGCCAAATGTGAAGATGTAAGTCAAATTATTTGCATTAAACATTAATATGTATCTTTAATTTGTTATGTGTCGCACTTTTCAGCTATTTGATTCCTTGCCATAAGCAAAAGGCCACGCGCTTTTATATGCTTTGTCTCCTACTGGTGATGCAGTCGTTTTTCTTTTTTATTTTCGGTTTGTCCTGTTTTGTGTAGCAAATAAGTTTAATTCACTTGTTATGGAATGTATTATGTATATAAGTTAATAAAATGTATTTACACCGCAATAATTTAGGCTTGACAGTATCAAAATAATACACATCTAACACACAATTCAAAATGAAAGAGTTGCATTTTCGGTAGTGTTAACACAGGCGCGACTTCATGACTTCATGTACATTTTACGTCTTTTCAATTTTATGATCTGTTTGATATTCTCTCTCTCGATAAATGTAGAAGTTGTGTATAACAATGTATTTGAAGATGTTGTTTCGTGATAGTTTTGCGTTTATTTAACATAAGTATGGCTTATTTTATCTTTGACATTTTACATGGTAAATCATATTTATAATTTGAAGAAACTGATAATGTTTTCATACACGTAGGGGTCTTGGCATTCGATAAAATAATCAGTTGTAGAATATGATTATACATGGTATTGGTGAATATCCCAATATAAACAAGTCTCATGCCCTTTAGTAAAAAAATTTGAACATAAATAATCCCATGTTGATTAACATATATTTGTTAAAAAACGACTTTCTTAAACTGTACATCATCTTTCTGATTAAGGTTTTATTTTTAAGACACTTTTTGCGATTTATGCAATGGAAGAGCATGTTTATCATACATAACAACTGTCTCTTTGAATACAGCTTCAGAGTGTTTCCGTTCTTTAAAAACTCGTTTAATGGAAATTTGCGTGTCAGGGGGTCCTTCTAGAAACTGTTAACAGATTAATGCACAGAGAACGTTTTGATTTACTCGTAACGCATGTCAATATAAAGCTTAAATTAAACGTAAAAAACATTTGAAGTCATATCATTTAACATTTATTAGAAAATTGCTTTTGTTGTAGGAAATATGTTGTCGGCATGTGTTTCGTGTTTTGCTAGACAACTGCACTACAAAGTTCCTCTGTTAAGTTAATTCCTTCATGGGCTTACAGAGTTAACAACTTATATGTAGACTTTGAGACAATCAGACGTTTGCGTATGGTGGTATCCCCTGGTACTCATAGTAGTTAAGCGTCTGAATATAATTGTAACAGATCTTCAAGAACATTATGATACTGAGCGAGTAGTTTGTTTTTGTTATAAATGGCCGTAGCAGTACTTAAATGATGCCAAATAATAGTTGTGTGAACAGCAATCAATTACAGGCACACCTTGTTTATCAAGATATCAGGGTCTAACATCTCAAACTAAATTAGAAGTGATAAAAACATTATTTGTGCATCAATTGTTTTAAACGTTATGTGTATATCTATTGATTTAAACGGGTCGTGTGTATCAATAAATTCAAACGTTATAATATCAATTTATTAAAACGTAATATGTGTATCAATTGATTCAAAAGTCACATGTGTTTCAATTGATTCAAACGTATGTATCAATTGATTCAAACGGCATGTGTGTATTTATTGATATAAACATAATCTGCGTATCATTTAATTTTAACGTATTCATGCAAAAACTGATTCAAACAATGTGTTCATTAATTGGTTTTAACGTTTTGGTTGTATCCATGGATTTAAACGTTAGGTGCGCATACATAGATTCAAACCTTATCTATGATTCATTGATTAAACTGTATGTGTGCATCCCTTTTAACAATGTATGTGTATATATTGATTTAAACGTTATGTGTGTTAGTTGTGTCTGTTTTTGCGCTGTTCAGCTTAATAGTCAGTCTTAGCAAGCGGCGTCTACTGAGTTGAGTACTGGTGTTTATGCTCGTTTAAGATGAGACCATTTGACGTGCACATAAAATCAACGTGAACGAGTAATTAGAATCTATTATAACTTAGTGTATAACATAAGGGCCTCACATTAAACAACTTAATTAATTTATTTAATGATAAAAATAATGATTGTGTACATTAAATACAAATATATCATCAAAAGCCTAGTGCGGAACCTCTCGGCACACATTGGCATGTTCAACTTGGGTGCCAACACTTGCAGAATATAAAAGCTGCTAAAAGTACCGTCAACCACGAATGACGAAAAAAGAAAAGTTCTAAAATACCGTATTTTTTTACAATTATTAGTTTATATTGATTAAAATATCACGACTGGTATATTACATTTCTTGAAAAAAGTTGTTTAGTTTTCATATTTTCAGTATATTCGGTATTATCGTGTAAGTACCTGTTATCGAACAGCACCTATTATCGGACGGTTTGTTTTGATTCTGTATGCACATGCGCAAAAGTGCGCATTACGTCACATTGATAAACAAATGGTCGCACATAAAGTGCATAACCTACTTGCCTACTTAGCTTGAAACAAATGCGCCGAAAACAGGTTAAAGGAATACATTTATTGTTATTTACACGGTTTGATGTGTTTTTTGTTATTACTTTTTGAATGCATTTATCAAAACGTGCATTTACACACCAAAAGCATATTTCCATTGGCAATTTTGATTGCAGCAGACGCAGATTTTTTCGCCGAGTCCAGGTCACTTGATAGTCATGTGACTTTGTACATGCTAGAGTAGTATTTATGAAGTATCGGGTAATAGGTCATGTTTACATCGACCACCATTTTGTTTTGTCTGCTAGAGGTGACAATAACCAGGGAATCATTGTTATGAATTCTGGAAGGATATTTGCTGGAAAACTTTACAGATAAGTTATTAAATGATTAAACTGTTAGTCATTTGTTAAAACAAAATGTTTTTGTCATTTTAAGTGTTTCAATTTTAACATAATTTAAGGTAATTTCTTAGGTGTTCGATAACTGGTTCGTCCACCATAATAAATTTTACTGGGTACCGGTACCAGGTAACTACCAGTTAACGCCAGTTGATTGATCAACATCGTCACGTGGTAAACCCAGGAATGCAAATTGTGCATGCGTTGTGAATTTTATATATTTTATATATAAAATGATCAATCTACTTGCGTTATTTATAGTTTGTATATCGTTATGTCACCTATTTTCGCGATGTACTTTCGATTTCACATCGCGAAATGTTATTACCGAATATACTGAAAATATGAATTATTTTCAAGTAATGTAATATACTAGTCGTGATATTTTAATCAATATAAACTAATAATTGTAAAAAAATACGGTATTTTACAACTTTTCTTTTCTTCGTCGTCGTGGTTGACGGTACCTTTAAAGGTTCGTTTGTACGGTTTTTGAAGTCTCAAAGATGTCTTCATTCAACTCTATCGCAGTTTGTTCTATCTTTCTGCGCATGTTGCCTCGGCGGGTGTTGGACAGGCAATTTTCTGGTCGCAGATAGCGATATCTATTATTCTATAACAATGCAATGCATTATGTTGTTGTTGTAAAAAGAGCTTCATTTATATTTATAAATTTATAGGGTTTTCTTCACCACATTTGCCATAATATTAATCTTTTAGTAATTGATAAAAATAATTTATGATTAAAAAAGTCTAAATGGAGACCGGATTTCATTTTGTTATCCATGTGAGTAATTAGGGCGACACTACATATTTATATTGTTTGCGAATTAAGTGAGACTGCACGATTTTTATATGTGTTGAATTGTAATATATTGATAAAAATATGTTACAATAAAACAAAATAGGCAAGAAAAATGATACATTGAAGACGAATTTCATAAAATGCAGCAAAGGCAAATTAGAGCCGATTGTGACGACGATATTTCGTACATATTTTCCTACAATAACCGAAGCATTCGACTTTTTATTAGGATCGGTGTGAGTGTTTGTGTGCCGTTTGAATAGATATCGTTGACGGAAATTAAAATGATCAGTAAAACAAAATTGTGTCTTTGTGTCGTATGAACGAACCTGCACTAAAACTAAATTTAGATTCACATTGTACATGCATGATATACATGCTTGCGAAATCGACTGAACAGACATTTTCGATTTCATAATTAAATATCTGGCTTATTTCGCATTTTCGAAACATGCTCTTCTTAACTTTTATTCTAATTTATATTGAAATAAATGTATAATAAGTTTTTTTTACACATTTTATATAAATTCATAAATATTTGACAAAATCGTGCAGTCTCCCTTTAACATATTTGCGAATATGCTTTATATATAAAGATTTTGTTTAAAATTTAATATTTTATAACATTTATAGCAAAAGAAATCCATTAATAGCATGATTATTTCTCTTCATTTCACTTCTATGCATACACTATAATATCATAATTGGCATACGTTTGCAAACGGTCATCGATCGCAATTATTGTGTTGTACTCGCATATGTGTCTATTTATGGACAAACTACGCACGAACAATGTAAGTTAAACAAATTAAACAAATCTGATTTTTTTATATTTAATCACGAGTTTTTATGATAACGTATGTTTCCAACGTCCACAATACTATTACTATGTAATGTGTTTAAAATTGTAGTCATTTTTACCGTCATATAATTTGTAACCAACAAAGTTTGAACTCGATTACATGAACGATCAGGGTTACTTTATTGATGACGGTATTGCAGCGGGGTAAAATGGAAAGTGTCGTAAGCTCAAAGGCAACTGGAGACGTTTCTTGAAAAATTATATTATTTTATATAAATTTTATTTCTTTAAAATATGTTTTATTAACGTGCTACGCTATATATCGTGGTAAATAGACAATACATTTTAAAAAAGAGGAAATATGTCTTTTTTTAAAAGTCTGCATTAAGATTCAATTCAGTTAAAGCGGCAACTAAATAACATAAACATCGTTTGAGCAAACTGTTAAAACTTAAAAAAGGATGGGGATTTTCCAAATCAAGTTGCACCTTAATTAATATTAACTATAGAAGATATGGTAAAGCAGAGCATTGTGTCTCTAAACCGACTATTGCCGACTGACATTTGCAAAGGGTCGAACGTACTTAATGCATCAGTAGGTGCTAAGCAAGACGTTAATGTCGTTGCAGACAATATGTATATAATATATATTCACAAAATAATCAAAGTTAAGTCATTTTGATAATTTAATTAATTAAAGCGATTAAGTGATTTCAACAGGAATACAAATAAAATATATTATTTTTTCGCGTTTTAATTTGTTCCTGTGCACCGGCGTTAAGTTCTTTTATCCGATTTAATATTGAATAATTTTAACTGACCAAACGAATGTCACCGTTATCTCCATGTCTACGTTGTAGATCCTATACAGAAACATTGAATTTTTACACGACTTGTGAAAAACAATCCACCAAATTAAGATCATATGTAATAGTACAATATCAATAAAATCTCGCACAAATCCAATTATTTCATAACGTTCGCCACTTGATTCGTGTCAGAGTCATATAGGGGACCAAAACGTCATAGGAAATCTGGCTAACAATTATCATTATTTCTACATAATTGGAATTCATCTAGCGAATGCATGGCATTTAGCGACGAGATGGAATAGCCATAACACAAAATATGGAACAGTAACAATGAGAAAACTACAACCACGAAACTTCCTGAAACTATTGAATTAAATCTTCTTATTCAAGCTGATATGAACAGAAGAGTGGTAAATTAAAGTTAAATGAACGATGTTTCATATCAATTTGGTGTTTACACACTGACGTAGTGCCTTGTTGCTTTTGGTCAGATAGCAGTCTGTACGTATAATACGCACTACTTGGGCATTGAAGAGATGAAATAACCATAAAGAGTTCACGAATTTACTGAAGAACTTGAATCAACGTTCCAGTAAATGTAATCCAAGCGAGATCACCATCTTCATATACCTGATATCTGGAGTACTGATCGTTCATTAACACCCATACGTGCTCATTCGTGGTTAGTTTCACAGAGCTGGAGGCCGATGTACATGAGTGGGACTGATGTTCGGACTGATAGGTAGCTGTAAGACGCTCATTGACGCTCATGTTTTCACTGCCCTTTTCCAAGAAAAAGTTTATGTTACTACCAGAGAAAGAGCAGATTTGGGCAGTAAAATAGTATATCCCGTTCACAGGAGCTGTGAAATGTCCAGTGCTTGCGTTATATGCATTCCCTTCGTTGAAGATCACGGTTCCAAATGCATTGACACGATTTGCCAAAACATTGAGTCCGTGGGCGTTGAAGACTATTACATGGCCTGTAATATAACATCGATAGTTTATTCCAATGTTAAACGTGTCTTTTATAAGAAATACATTACTAGTATGTAGCCACACACTCTACTTATGTCACAGATACTAAATCACATGTGGTTAATTATGCACATTTGTGGACGTTAGGATAAATATGAATGTGCATTTTTTAAGTTTTATAATGAAGGAGAAAAATGGATTTAAATAAACAAACAAGCGAAACTGATAAAAAGTTCATATTCAACTAATATCGTAACAAACAATTTGTTAACATGATACCTACAGAGCTCTGGAAGGAATTACTCACATAAATCTTGAATTGTACCCCTTTGTAAATAATGTATAAGCAAGAGAACTGTTCACTTGGGATATACATGGATTAGTTCATACATTCTTTTATTTATAAAATCATTTAATAAATTTATTTACAACACTGTTCTGTTTGGAATAGTATAGAATAACAATACTAGCAGAACAACGTTACTAAAAATAGTTTGCCTCCCAAAGGAATCGAACCAGGGAATTCTCGATGTGAACCCGTATCTTGTTTTTATTCTAGACAAAATTCTCGCAGCTTTACGCACATACTCGAACTATTGCAGCTTTACGCACATACTTGAATTATCGCGGCTTTATGCACATACTCGATTGATCGCTGTACGCACATACTCGAAGCCCGTTTGGCTTTACGCAAATAATCGAAATAAGGCGATATAATATAAAGTTAATTTTGGGTTTAAAACCTTAATATAAACGATCAATGTCGCACTTCTATAATTCCGCCTTTTCGATATGATTGTCCTAATTTGAGATCAATGTGCTTTGTGAAAGGTTAACTGGAGACATTTGCAGCATGAAGCAATTTAAGCAAGGTCAATGAAACTGAAACACCACGTTTCACCAAAATGATAATACAAAATTTATTTATAGCCTCGTTCAAGGGCTACAAAAATCAGCACGTTTTAAGAATTCAAATATATTTGCACTTGATGAAGATTTATTATTTCAAAAAGATAAACGTACTAAAAAGCACGAAATGCTGTGCTCTGGCAGTGTTCAATTGTACGCACAGAAAACAGCAACGCAAAGAAATGGGGATGCGAACCAATCCTGCTCCACAAACTTCAGTGTTACTTATAAACATTTAATGAAAATCAATGTTTGTAATATTATTTTATAAAATATATTTTGTTTAGTACATTTATTAGAATGTTAATTACGCTTTGTTTTTGCATCATTCAAGTCAAGTTTTGGTAAATTTATATGTTTTTTAGACGTAACATGTACATACAATCGTTCGAGAAATGTTTACTTAATAAACATTTAATTTATTTGCCGGTAGTATATTGCTTGTGGTTTAGTAAAGATAAACGTTGTCCATAAATACTTCTTGCATATTGCAGATTGGCTCGAACTAATGAGTTGTATTTTACAAACGCCCTTAAAGCGGTCACTAAAATGTGGTTATTCTTCTAAACGAATAAAACCAAGGTAAGTTTATGTTGTTTCGTCGTTTGACATAGTAATAATAAAATAAATAATGTTAACGGTACCTTTTGTTGAGTGTGTGTCTTGTTTTTTCAATGTGACATTTGAGAAAACCCGCAAGTTTGCAAAATAACTACCCTTACACTTTCAACATTTCCACATTTAAAGCGATGCTTATAAGGCTAACATTCTGAGTTGCAGGCAGGAAGTCAACTACAAAGGTCGAACGTAAGGGACTCATTTGTGCAATGTAATTGAAAATAAAACTCACCCTAACTGATGTAAAAGAATTTGTTATTTCGAATTTCAATATTTTTGCCAAGATTTGGTTGGTTTGTGTTTCAATTTTCTAGATATGACTGCTGATGGTTACTTTAAAAAAATATTTTATTGATTTTTCACTGGAGCTTTTTGGATCCAATGTTTACATTTATCAATATAAAGCATTTTCAAACTCGTTTTCCAGCATTTATAAAACATGCCAAAATCTGTTAAAAGGCCCCTTTAACAAACACTACTGTACGTTGCTATATAATTAGTACCGTGCGATTTTCCCTTGGGTTTTAGCGTTACTGCAATTAGCAGCATGTGGAGCGTAGCAGCTTGGTTAAGCTTGACAATAATGCTATCATTTACAGTGTTGATGTTTGGTAGTCATTTAGTGAACTTCCAATGGAAATACTATATTTTACGCTCGCATAAACTTGATTTTACACGTTTAGCTACATTCTGAGGACTAAAATACACGTTTAGTTAGGAATCTTGATAGTTGCCCTCACAAGTGTCGATGGACTTCACATTAACTTGATCATAAACTGTTACTTACATGATGTGTTGACACAGATATCAAAGTCTTCAGCGTTTCCTTCACAACTCTTTCCGTATAGAGTTGGACTCGGGTTGCTACAGCTCCTTTGCCTCAGCATTTTGCCCACTCAACACGTGACGGAACACCCCTGCCACGGATCCCAACTCGACCAGCCACCATCTAAGTTAAATTATGAATTGTGTGATTAATACTGGATTAATCTAGTTGACTGTTTCAAATTTTACACCGAATTTGCATTATCATACAATTCAAATTGGATACATACCCCTGACGCTGCAGGGGCATATTGAATATTCACTTGATTCACCGACGCAATAGTCCCCAGACCGGTCTGGTTTTGGATTAGTGCAGGTTCTTGTCTTCTTTCTTAGCCCCACTTCACACGTAACTGAGCAACCTGACCACGTAGACCAATCTGACCAGTTGCCGTGTACTTGAAAAGAACATATTTTACAAGTAGATGCGTTAGTTGCACAATGTCAGAAAATTATTTCAGATAATATATCGATGTAAAATGTGGTTAAAATTGTTTTCATAACACCCTTATCGCCATTGGTTTTTATTAGCTCAACGTAGAACAAAATTAAATTGTTACCTAGATGGAATTCACAATGAAAGTCATAATAAAAACACAATGCATATTCATACCCGGACAAAGCTGGTTCACACACATTTTTGACTCCGAGGCCAGCCCATTGCAGTCGAGTCCGTTGTTGGCAGGAGCCGGGTTTGAGCAGGTCCTTGTTCGAATCTGAGTGCCGTTACTGCAGGTAACACTGCATGTCGTCCAGGCGGTCCAAGTTGCCCAGTTGCCATCAACTGTGTCGATATAATAGAAATGTTTTTTTATTTCCTTAAATTCTTAATATATATTTTAACATTTCACAAATAAGACGAATATCTTTTATAATTATACTAAAGACTTTAACCTCATATTAAAATATGCGCTTCATAGATCTATATCATCACGAAAAATTGTTACTTATAAATAATATTTGGCATAAAATATTCTTACCGAGCTGACAGAGTCCGCAAAACTTTGGACATATCGTTTTGGCGTGATGAACATCTGCACAGACGTTTAGGATGGAGTTGAGACGGGCACAGTCCAGGGTTTCGTCATCGATGCACGATGTTGCTAGAATAACATATTCAATCTATAAACGCGTAAATAAATATAGGGATATTGATAAAATATGGAATCACCTTTGCTTATCGTACGATAAACCTTACGATTTTAATATCGGGGTTTTATTCTGATGGTGGGCTCGAAAGGCATATTTAAACTATCATTACCGGTAATTGTATCATATTGCCACCTATTTAATATTAATATTGTTTTTATGTTCAAAATGTCTACTAATGTTAAATTGAATTAGCTCCTAACAATAACAATGAATTCTTTGCACATCTGAGCTGATTATAGTCAGATAAGCATATGTATTTTTCATAAAAGTTGGATAACGCGTTCTTTTACAGGAAACTATACATGCGCCTTTACTATGCATACGTTTTCTGTGTGCACACAGCTGCTCATTGCAGAGATTACTGCCGCAACATTCATGACATGAGTACTGCTGCCTGGTCTGGATGGAGCGACCGATGATACCGTTGGGGTCAACGGCCACTGAACTGCACAACTACAAATGTAAACATTTCATATAAGTCGGGGTAGGGTTTGAGCATGCATTTTATAGCTGAAACGTCTCAGGTGTCTCGTGATACATCCACATGTTTGTCACCTACTTATTTTACTTGCGTTGCATAGTTAAACTATGACACGCAAATTGTAAAGAATATTATCGGGTCGACCAGTCACGTTGGTCTTTTTGTTTCTTTATGTCGTGCCAATATTGATTGCAACGCCGTTCGATTTTTTATAGACAGATGGACTGTTAAGAGGTATAGCTTAATGAATTGAAAAATGTCAATGTTAGTTAAACATATATGAACATATGTTCTGGTATTATTTGATTTGAGACTCTTATAGTTATATTTATCTTACTTTTTAAATATATATATCTCACTCATATTATTTTACAAATTGTGACAATTTATAGTTAAGGCATGTTTGAAACTTGATTTGGTTTTTATGTCATGGGAATAATATAATATTTTTTGTTTTACAGGATATATTGTTATGTAAATAATAATGTAGGATTTATTGTTTTTTGTATGGTATCAAACATTAACATGATATGGAAATTGACATAAGCGTCATAATATTAAAAATAAATTAATATCATTATTTTTGTTAATTACTAATTAATTTATGTTTCGAAAATAACTTAAACAATATATATTGTTTCAAAATTGCAAAGCATTTTTTTTATAAATTATGAATGCAAAGTTTAAATGAATTATTTGAATACATGTATATTATTATGATCGTATTCTGGTATTATTTCAGAGATATAAATAGACATATAAGGCAATAACTACGACTGCATTATAAGTAGCGATAAACGCATGAAGCGAATCTAAGAACATATGAACACACCTCTCATCTATCCTGGAGTTAATATTACACCAGTAGGGCACTAAAGAAAGTACACCTGACAACTACATGACTGCAAATAAAAAACTATATGTGATCGTTTGTCATCGGCACGAACTATATGACTACCTTCAAGGTCAAGGTTCAACTCTGAGGTCAAGATGAAGACTTTCATCTTAAAATAAAACTGTTCATCTCTTTAATACCAATAACTGTATTGAAGGAATTTAAATGTCTTTAGAATTCGTTTTGAGCTTTATGATTCGGCGTGGCACGTAGAAGAACCATTTAAGCTTACATTCACATTCTATTTTATGTTACGAAGTAAACTTCAGACTTCATCAGATCTTTTTTAATTGTTAAACTGCTGAAGTAGATTTTACACGCACACGCATCAAATCGCTACCGTTAAGATAATACTCCGAGATAAACTAACAAATTGCAGCATTTGCGTCTGCGTCAAAGTGGCAGGTGGGGCCTTTATCAAAGTTCTCAATAGCTACATTAAAAGATTTTTTTCAAGTATTGAATTAAATTTAAATTCAAACAAACTATTGTCATTGTATATATCATTTACAGTCGAAATAAAAATATAATATGACATATAAAATGATATTTTAAAAAATATTTGAGAAAGGAAAGGCGGAATGGAAAACGAGTTTGAAACAAACGAGTTGATTGTAATCAAAGTAATTACCTGATTGTTCTGACAACCCATGTTGTAAAGTACTTCGTTGCCGGAATGGAGCGCTTGCAAATAGCATGACTATTGGCGAGAATAATATTCAATAAGGTTAATTTCGTAATACCGCCATTAAGTATTGACCGTTTTCTTAAAAAGAGTCGTGGTATGGTTTATAGACAGAGCAGTATATCATCTATTTAAATATCGCTTAATGCAGCTCGACAGACTATTTCGATGTTAGTATTACAGAGAAGACATAGAATAAGAATACAAACCGTTTTTATTATAAATACAATGAATTTTGGGGAAAAACAACAGAAAATTTAAATACGTAATTCAGAGTTTAGGAACGGTGAAATGAACATATATCAGTATAACTATGCAAATACAATATCAGTTACTTACCATTCTTGTTAATAATTCGAATGAAACTAACCTCACTGTATGAACATTGACTTGTGTTTGTACACGCCCGTGGGTCAGTGATATTTAGACAACTGAAGCATTCAAGGCATTCTGAAATAATAGTTTAGAAGCTTTTAAATCATGTATTCATCAAGTAAGAGTCTGTTTATATATAGATTTGCGTTGAACGTCCTTCCCTCCGAATCCTGTGTCCCTCATACCACCAACAATATTCGCCAGGTGGAAGAGTTTGAACTTTAAGGAGACATTCTTCGACATAGTTATTTGAAATGTTGTTATACCTATTTATCTTGGGATAATTATATGCAGCAGGAACATTGACTCTCCATCGAATAGCTCAACTTTTTATGTTTTAAGAAATTATATAATTGTATTATTGTCTTAATCATGACACTATTTAACATACCTGATACTTCAACGACACACAGTATTCCCGCAATAATCAAGGGACCTGTAAGTGGAAACAAATCTGTTGATATAAAAGCTCTTACGTCTGGCATTTCTAACTCTATAAACGTATATATAAACGTGACTTACATAATAAATTCATTCTCGTTTTGACGGAGTTGCAGAGAGTTTTAAAATTGAACGCAATTTATAGTCACAACGGTTATCGGAATTACGGAACATGCCGTGCATACTGTGTCATCTGGTTTGCTGATGACAAAATAAGCTCAGCAAAGTCACGACTGACCTTAACACACGCAGGCTTGCGATTCAGTCAGTAAAGGTCAGTCGAATCGACACGAAATTGTGTATGAAATGTACTGTTTAATTCTGTACTTACTCAAAACGAGTGTGGACTTCTCGTAGCAATTGGTACTTAAAATCAAATGGTACCTCGCAGCAAATGATGCTGACCAGAAGATCAGGAAACAGTTCTACATGCATATTGGAACAGGCGCCGTATAAAATACACATAAATTACTCACCAGTTTGTTTGTTGCACTTTGAAAGTTGCACTATGAAAGAAAATGTCCAAAAGTCCATTTATGTCGCTCAATGTCAATTGCAAGTTGCTAAATAAAACTGAATGTTGTGAGGGGGGGGGACTGTTGCATATTATTGACAAAATTAATGCATTCATTTAAGTATCAATTGCATTTGACTTAATGAAGTTGCTAAATAAAACTGAATGTTGTGGCGGGGGGAACTGTTGCATATTATTAACAAAATTAATGCATTCATTTAAGTATCAATTGCATTTGACTAAATGATAATTGCACGTTGCTTAATTACAATTTCTTATTTCTGAATAACCATTGAGTGCTGCTAATTACTGAGTCGTCTTTCGCACTGTGTTAACTTGTTAGTTTTTTTAACCTACTGCAACTTCAGTGCGTCTTTGTTTTGCTTCTTTAAATCAATTACTGTCACAGATCCTCAATACGCCAACACGGTTGTACAACGAGAGATATGTATCGTTTTATCCCGACAAGAATAAACTTATACAAGCCTCTGATTTATTGGTGTGGCGTGATGACAGGTCATTAGTACCTTGTATCTTGTATTCTGGTGGATGTTGGTGCTCGTCAAACATACGAAAGCGCTAATGCAGAATTCTGCCACCTTAATATCAAGTCAAATGTACACATCAGTAGGGCCAAAAAAAAGAACCTGCTCAACTCGAATTGCTCTATGTTAGGTTTACAGGACATACTATACACTTCTTGGGGCATTGTTACGTGAATAAAATGAAGTCAATTAAATGTGCCTAGTATTTTTTCACACAAAAATAGAACGCAATTTATAGCGACACGGGTTATCGGAATCACCCCCACTTGCCGTGAAGTCTGTGTCATCGGTGGTGCAGATGACAAAATAAACGTAGCCAAGTCACGAGCGTGATCAACAATTCGGGCTTTATGTTAAACAGAATTAAACAATCGAAAAGTGAGGGTTCATCATCACAGCAGCCATGGCACCCACTAGAATGCTTGTTTGAACTTAATTTTCTGTCTTGTTATTCGCATTACTTTGATGTGCAAGCAATCGACAACAAGATTTTGCAAAATAAAAACACAACACAAAGACGCTTTGAAGTTGCAAGTTGTTTGTGCCGAATATCACATTATGCAATTGCTATTAAGCTAAATGATTTAGTTATCAAGCAACATGCATTGACCGGCGAACATTCCTAGACCTGCAGTATGCTGTAATCTAAACAAAAATAAAATTCACAATGACAGAAGTTGGTTGCAACGTGCAATACAGCTGATGTGACGCTCGGGCAAATATCGTGTATTAGACTTTCAACCTCGTTAATTGAGATATTGACATTGCTATAAAATAACTAATTAACTTGTATATGGTCATCATCTTGGGACGATGTGTCATGCGTAAAACCCAGCTCTGCATATCAGTCATGATCCCACTTTTAAAACGGTGGTCCATAATTATTACTTTAAAGAATTGTTACCCATTAGAAGCTGATTATTTTATAGTTTTTTTTCATGTATCCATTGTTGCACACTTATTTTTGGTAAAATGCAACGTTGTTACACTTACAATAAGTAAGATCTTTTCTTAAATTAGATAGTGTTCTAGTTGAGGTTATCATTTGTTCAAATTGCCGAAGCCTATCCACGGTCAAGCAAGAACGAAATTTAAACGTCTACGTGTTCTACAAATAGTTTGATAGATAGAAACATGAAAACCTTTACGTTCATTTTTTTATTTTCAAATAAGCTATTTTGATATTGGTTCTATTATTGCATTGTTCAATTTTCTGCACATTTTTTAAAATTTATTCTTATGAATGATTGTCCATATTATCCGTCGTACATAACGGTTTGTGTACTGTTGTTGCAGGTGTCTGTATTTCAATAGATCGATTAACTCATTATATGGATAGAGGGCCGAATTGGGCGAATGGACGTTGTTTCAGTTTATTTTTGTCGGATTAAATAATGTTGTTTCTATGCTAACATAAATAAGGGCAAACTATAATCTGGAATGCACAGCACCAAAAAAACTAAAGATGTTTTTATTAACTCGGTAAGTGGATAGATGGTCGTATGGCCTTGATATCGAGTTTTGTCAGACCAAAATCGTGGTTGCTATAGCTACAGAAGTAATTGAAAACCCAACGCTGCACCATGTCATATTAAAAGTGAGTGTGCCATGTAATGAAACTTATGGAGATCCTGTGTCACTACATTATATCCTGTGTGAGTTATTGTCACTGCATTATATACTGTGGAGGATAGGTTATTATATACTTTGGAGATAAGTTGTCACAACATTAAATACTGTGAAAGATATACTCGTCTAATGAAGTCTTAAAAGTAACCAGCATTGAGCAGATAACGGTTAATATGGCAAAAGTGAACTTAAATGGCAAACATGACATAAAAAATACCGCGTGCATGTAACTGGTACAATATCGCTTAGTTCAATTGGTTTAATTTCGATGCAGCATAAGACACTGAACACATGAAGTTTCTCATCAATTAATCATGAATACAAAAGTTCTCTAACCTTATCCCCCACGATTGATCAAGAAGCACAACGTATGTGAGTAATCGTAGGTTCCAAAGTATAACTACTAACAACAATACATTAATTGTAGTTATTATTTTTATTTAAATATCTGTCTAGTCCTACATTGTCAACAATATCAATGAAATTATGCGTCAAGATACAAAAATAAGAAAGGTGAATACAAAATAAAACAATGAAATTCTTAACAACTCATTGGTTAATTACAGGGTAAATGCACACATGATTGTATAGCACATAGAAATGTTACCAAAACACAGGCTACAAATAAATGTACAGCACAAATAAATGTTATCAGAAACATATGTTTCTACTCTGTTGGTGGGATGCCATTCAATGAGTGTTGTAAGCCCATACGATGTGATCATCTTAAGCTAAATAACGAACAGGTATGTTTATTTACAGAGCATGCTTTATACCTTAGGTACATGCACCATTATTTAAATATAGCATGTATGCCCATTCCATAACAATATCTGAACAAAGATACAAAAAGCAGCAATAAATATTTAATTAAAAGCCATCCATTAAGCAAAACTTAACATACACAGACCAGAATTTTCTGGTGATAGATGTCACTGCAATACAATTCCTCAGACATATAATATTTTTATTGTATTAAGGTACATATTTTTCAACAAATTAAAGTACATGTATCTATTAACCAATTTACCAAATAATAATGACATCTTGTATTTTAAATTCACATGTTCCCATACGTACTCTTTAACAAGGTACACAAATGTATTCACATGTTCCCATACGTACTCTTTAACAAGGTACACAAATGTATTCACATGTTCCCATACGTACTCTTTAACAAGGTACACAAATGTATTCACATGTTCCCATACGTACTCTTTAACAAGGTACACAAATGTATTCCCATGTTCCCATACGTACTCTTTAACAAGGTACACAAATGTATTCACATGTTCCCATACGTACTCTTTAACAAGGTACACAAATGTATTCACATGTTCCCATACGTACTCTTTAACAAGGTACACAAATGTATTCACATGTTCCCATACGTACTCTTTAACAAGGTACACAAATGTATTCCCATGTTCCCATACGTACTCTTTAACAAGGTACACAAATGTATTCACATGTTCCCATACGTACTCTTTAACAAGGTACACAAATGTATTCACATGTTCCCATACGTACTCTTTAACAAGGTACACAAATGTATTCACATGTTCCCATACGTACTCTTTAACAAGGTACACAAATGTATTCACATGTTCCCATACATACTCTTTAACAAGGTACACAAATGTATTCACATGTTCCCATACGTACTCTTTAACAAGGTACACAAATGTATTCCCATGTTCCCATACGTACTCTTTAACAAGGTACACAAATGTATTCACATGTTCCCATACGTACTCTTTAACAAGGTACACAAATGTATTCACATGTTCCCATACGTACTCTTTAACAAGGTACACAAATGTATTCACATGTTCCCATACGTACTCTTTAACAAGGTACACAAATGTATTCACATGTTCCCATACGTACTCTTTAACAAGGTACACAAATGTATTCACATGTTCCCATACGTACTCTTTAACAAGGTACACAAATGTATTCACATGTTCCCATACGTACTCTTTAACAAGGTACACAAATGTATTCACATGTTCCCATACGTACTCTTTAACAAGGTACACAAATGTATTCACGTTCCCATACGTACTCTTTAACAAGGTACACAAATGTATTCACATGTTCCCATACGTACTCTTTAACAAGGTACACAAATGTATTCACATGTTCCCATACGTACTCTTTAACAAGGTACACAAATGTATTCACATGTTCCCATACGTACTCTTTAACAAGGTACACAAATGTATTCCCAAAGTGGCACAACAATCATAACAGTAAATGTTTTTGTATTAATAAATATTTGCAGAATAGACAGTTTACGAAAACATATTCTAAAATACAAGATATCATTAAATTAACAAGCAAAAATCCAATTAAATAGCAATAACAAAAGAAAATATGGCCAATATATCTCTCATGATACAAATCATAAAAATGCATTGGGACTGTCAGTTTGAACATAACTTAAAAGCATATGTGCACAACAGGCAATCGATTTTTACACATTTCATTATGACATGAAATCAACTTTACCCAAATACAATTATAAACAAAGCTTTGGTCATCTGACATAATAAACTTTATGAGAAAATCCATAAGCACATAAACATTGCAACAAGTTGTAAAAACATAAAAAAAACATTTTTTTCTTCAAAATATGTGCAAATATATTTAAGTGGTTCATCCAAGTAAATGAAAAAGACAACTTGTACAACAAAAAGTATGACTGCAGTCACATTGTTACATATATTTCAGCTTTGTTTTGGGTAAGCTGTTGTTCCTAACTCAGGGACAACACTTTCTGCTTTCATGGTATTTTTGGTTGAAGGGAAGTAATTTCATATCAAAAATCCAGTTTGGGTGGAAAGTTTCGTCGCTGATTAGCCTATGCAGACTGCACAAGCTAATCTTGGACTACACTTTACACTCATCGTTTTCGAAGCAAGTAGCTCATTGTTGGAAAAAGAATGCTGATCCAGTGCACTTAACCAGGTTTGAAACACAACCGGAGTACATGATACTCTGTTCACTGACGGAAATTGTTCCTGGAAGACTTGGTCGTATGAACAGTGTGATAATGACAGATTATTTACACCATCTTATAAGCACATTTATTTATATTTGAGACGATAATCTTATCAAGAAAAAAGTAACCAATCCAAATAAGTTACGGTTTCATGGTAATAAGAATTACTTCTTATGGCAGTAGCATCCGAGCAACCAATAAAATGAAATTCAAAAATGAAGTTTAAACAGTAATATGATATACTTATTAAAATGATTGATAGCTGTAAAATCTTTTATAACGGAAAGCACACAAAGAAACTGTTTCAGAAAATATACAACACAAAAATAGTGTATTTGGCATTTTGTTAAATAGCTTAGGTAAACAATTTCCCAAGCATGATAATTCAAATGCACTGTATAAAAACTTCTATTGATGAACCATATGCAAAACTATTTCAGAATTCAGATTTGTTTCAAAGAAACACTTGAGATTCATGTAAAAAGGGAAAATTTGCACATTTATTATATTTGAGACCATATCCTGGCAAGAAAAAAACGCAAATAAATAAAGGGTTCAGTTTAAAACTATTGTTTTTGTCCAAAAAATGTTTAACGAATACAATAGTTTTAAAATTAGCCCATGATGTAAGATGCGCTAATAAATATACATGTTCTATCATAGTATGAGCATGATATGAAAAGATGGGTTTCATTTAATTATGCAAGAATCTCATCAATTAACTCATTAATTACCCATACAAACCTTGTTTAACTACAACTAATTTCAACTTTGAAGTCTTTTTTAAAATGAGGTGAAATGGGATTAAACAATATTGGTGACATTTCAACATGAAGATCAACTGTATAAACAGACTATATAGATGGCCATGAATAATGTCTTTTGACTAGGCCAGAGGCAGTGAGGCTTACATTATAACAAAATACATGATATTCACAATGCAAAAATATTTCTATAAATACTAGAACACCATTTGCTATCTTTGTAACTAGCAGTCACAGATGTCCACAGTATGGGGTTCTATTGCACTAAACCTATTCACTAACAAGGAATCCCTTTCAGTGGCAACCTCATCACAGTTTGTGTCTTTTGAACTGTAACTCTGACTCAGAGGCCGATTGCCCTTGCTTGAATGCCGCAAGTTTTTCCTATGATTTCTATTCTTGTGATTGTCCAAAGGAGATATCTCTTCCAAGCTTCTGTCAATACACTGACCACTTTCTGTTTGATCTCGGTCTATTTCACCCAAAGGCTTGGGATTTGGCAAAATACCATTTGGTAATTCAGGTAGCGGGTGCTTTGAATGTTCACTTGTGAATGACTCGTCCCCGTCATTTATGAAACGACCCTCGCTCGCTTCACGCAGCTGCTGATCAAGCGTGTTGACAGACTCGTCACAGATGTCGTTAGAAATGTCCAACTCAGAGTTGACAAGAGTGTTTGTTTCTGAGTTCATACTCGAGGACTGGCAGTCGTGGGAGGAGTTTTTCAAAGTCTCCAGAGTGCTCGTTCCTGACGTGACGTTACTACACGTGCCTGCCCTTGATCCCTCATTAGTCAGTAGGATTGGGCTTCGTTCATAGCACCCCGCATCGATTCTAGGAACTCCATCCAGAAGTTTCTGCAAGTCATTATCCATGGGATTATAGCTTGCTCCACCATATTTACCAGCTGGAACCAATTTGATCTGGTTGGGACCAGTCCTTATCACTGCGCTGAATGAAGGTGGAGACGCAGAACCAGACCGTGAATGGTTCCGAGAAACATCCTCGATGCTAAACCTTTCCGGGTCATGTTCACTTCCATACCCAGAACTTTTCTCGTAACCACTGCGAGAATTGTTTGTCCCATTGTTTGAGCTACACTCACCGTTTTGGCTTCCTAGAGGGGTATCACTGTTATCCCTGCCACTAAGTTTTTGTCCATAGTTGAAAATGCTTCTGATATTAATCGGATTCATAGGTGGGGGTATGTTAATATGAGGTAATGGGGACTCGATGTCGTCCAAACAAAAATTCCCAACATTGCTATTATTCTTGTGCAGCACATACTTGCTCCACTGACTGCCCAGCAGTGGCCGTAGAGCCGTGCATGTGCTGCCACTCGTGATGGAGTTTGGGCTTTGTGGGTCCTGACTACTCGTAGGGTAGTGCCTGTCATCCGTGGAACTGGACCTCACATCTTCCGAAGTCGACGGCGAAATCACAACCGGTGGGTCATCGGGCGACGGAGATAAGTCTATAGTATTGCGATCGATGGTTTGTAACAGCTGATCCAGATTCCGCATCCGCAACACACGGGACTTTGGCGGCGAGGTGATATTCTGCATCCACATATTTGGTCTCTGAGTGAGGTTTGAGAGAGGACGATCATAGCCGGTGAACTTGCGAGGTGGCGAAGGAGACCGATTCTGCAGACCCAGATTGCTGAATGGCGGTGGCAACATAAAATCAAAGCTGGAAGACTCAATCATGTTATCGAGTGACTTCCCCTGCTGGTCAAACGTTCCAAAGATGTCCTGGATCTCTCCCGCCTCAGTGTCCTCCTCGTCAATCTCGTCGTACGGACCCACGCTGTCTCCCTCTCCGTTGCCAGACGAGGTGGCCGTGTTGGACTCACTGCTGCGTCGGTCGTTCTCATACTTCATAGCACTGAAGGCACCTTTGAGGATTCCCTTTTCCGGTTTTGCACTGTTTGGGTCTGATATAATGACGGGCGGGGGAGGTAATTCCACATCACTGTCCTCTGCTGACTTATCTCCTTTCTTACCTTTCTTGCCTTTCTTTCTTTTTGTTTTCTCATCTCTACAAGAAGAAAAAACAACAACATTGATTTTTACTACAATATATAATATATTGTAACGTAATAATAAAATTTTGATAAAATATTCAGACATCACACATGTTTTAAACGTCGATAGTGACTTATTATTGAACAGATAGGATTTTGTTTGTCCCCATGCCTTAATAACTTTTATCAATCACACCTCATCTTTAACTGACTGAACTTTTCCTTCTTAAGCTACACATTTCTCCATGTATATGACCTACTTCCATTTGGTATTTCAAGGTATATCAATATATTCAAATGCTGTAAAAGTTACAGTACATTGTAGTAAGGTCCTTTTGAAAATATTGTATAAACTTGGAAAGTGCTTGTGTTAATGAGCAAAAAAAAATTCAATTAACATGTATTCAACTTGTGTGCGTCTATATTTCATCCCATTATGCTGCAAATCTTGTTTTTGGTTATGTGGTCAGGATATGGGAACAAAGTATAGCAGCTACAAACGATTATTATAAGTCACAGAAAACAATAACTTTAATGAAGATAAGGTCAGTTCATTTATAAATGATCATTAAATTTTGGGAATTTTTTTTTTCCAAAATGATCAAGTTTGAATTAGAAAGTAACAAGAGATGTGTTTGTCAGACACACAATGCCCCCTACTGCCCCGCTTTGAAATAAAATTTCTATTTATCATTTGGCAGGTATAGAAATCATCTCCCTTTAAAGCTTATTACTTCCCTTGGATTTTGTCCAATCCAATCATGGGGGGAAGAGGGGGCTGTAGACAGTCAAAAATGACCAAGTCAGACATCACTGACAACCAAGGCCTGTGGTTTATCAAAGAGATCATAGCCAGAGTTCATCATGTATCTATGGACATAAGTCCACATGGATGTAATGAACCCTACCATTCACAAATTAGTACAGGAAAGAAATGATAATTATATCATTTAAAAAAAAAACTTTGGCAAATTAAATCATTTGAGTTATAAATAATCAAAATAAAAAATCTGTACAGTAACTGTGAAAAGAACTTAAATTCTTGGTAAGGAAATATATAATCTGAGATTTATAATTATATTAATTACTTCCCTTGAAAATCATTGTCTCTAACAAATCTCTATTTTTAGTAGCAAATAATTAAAAGCCACTACCGTGACTGTAGATTCACCACTCAAAATGTGCAGCTCCATGAGATACACATGCATGCCAAATATCAAGTTGCTAAGTTCAATATTGAATAATTATCTCCCTTTAAAGATTATAATTTTCCTTGGATTTGTATTTTTGACCTTAGACCTTGAAGGATGACCTTGACCTTTTACCACGATGTGTTTGTCAGAAACACAATGCAGCCTACTGCGCCGCTTTGATTTATTTAACAAAAATATATAATTTGGCAGGTCAGATAATTACAGTCCACTCTCGTTATCTCGACATCGGATATCTCGATATTCTCGATATGTCGAAGTAAGCTCAATGTCCCATTTTTTTTCCTTCTTTATCTATATGAATAAACATCGCTTATCTCGATTTTCGTTATGTCGAATAATTCGATATGTCGATATAAAATTTTGTCCCGAGTCCCGATTTAACATGTATTTACTGTGGTTTATCTCGAAGTGCGAATAACTTTACCAGTGTCGGCAAAAGGTGAGAAACTTTTTCTTTGATACTTCACCGTCCCGCTTCGCCCGGCTGCTCCCGATACTGTGCGGTAGGAAATTAATCCGTTAATTGCATCAATTATCACACGTGTGTAATGTCGTTAGCCATTAACACTTGATTAAGGCCTGTCACTTTAAGTGTCACTTTAACATCAATTAACTGCAATTAATACACAGCCTGCCGAAAGGCCGAAAGACTAATTGTTTTTACAAACAACATTCCAAAATGCATTGAGTTATATTTTTACGTATATATACCGTCGTTTACTCGACAGTTTAGAAAAATTATAACTGCATGTTTTCATGCAATTCTGTTATACTTTTAAGCGTCATTTTAAGCATTTAAATAGCAAAATTAATCGTGCCTCGTAAAACGCGTATATATCAGGAAGAGAGTATTATGCCACACGGTGACGGCTTTAGTTAGATCACTTAGCAGGTATTAAGATGTTAAAAACAAGGTAAATTTTCGTCTCATTTTTTCTTTGAAAACGCCTAATCGGATATCTCGAACTCTCGTTATCTCGATATTTTTTCTTGTTCCCGCCGACTTCGAGATAACGAGAGTGGACTGTATGTCCATTTAAAGCTTATTACTTTCCTTGGATTTGTTTTTTCAACCCGTTGACCTAGTTTTTGACCCAGCATGACCCATATTGGAACTTGACCTAGATATTGTCTAGATACAACTTCTGACAAAGTTTCGTAAAGATCGAATGAAAACTATTTGAATTAGAGAGCGGACACGAAAAGTGTGACAGACAGACTTCTTCTTCGAAAGGGGACATAAAATGACATCATGACAATGATAACAAAAACAGATAAGTTTATAACCTGTAAAGGGAAATGTTACCAGAACTGATGAGCGTGTTGCATGATCAATGGAAGGGAAACAAATGTGACGAGTTTGTTACCTGTACAAGGACATGCAATCACACTTGATGAGTTTGTTACCTGTACAAGGACATGCAATCACACTTGATGAGTTTTATATCTGTATAACTACATACAACCCAACTTGATGAGTGTTGTACCTGTATGAGGGCAGGGAACCAAACTTGATGAGTTTGTTGGCTGACTCTACCTCCCCTTCCTCACAGTGATGGATGAACTTTTTCTTCTTTTTCGAAGTCTTTGGGCTACGTCGTCTGCAGAGAGAATAAATAGCATGGTATGCTATCATATAATCTTTTAATACCTATATTAAACTCCAATTTATTCGAAATGCTGGCAATTCTTTACCTAATAATTAGACTAAAGTGATTTGGAAAAAAGTAGTAGGTAGTACCTACCTGTTTTCTATACTAGTCCCCAATGACTTAAAGGACAGTTGAACAAACCTTGTGAGTTCTAGCTATAAAAGCAATGGTATGTTTCAGTATGACCTTAGTTCTAGCCATGCTCACCTATAGCAGAGGAAAGAGACTCCAAGCAACAATGCCAGCCCTCCAACCACACCTGCCAGGATGATCATCATCCACTTTGTGTCCATCCAGCTGTTTTCTTTTGCTGAAACACACACATACGTTCATTGTTTAGTATTACAGAAAAGATAAAGTTGTTGATTGATCACAAATATATATGTGATGTGCCCAATTCATAAAGACTGTGTCCATTACAGGAATCCATGGGAATGAAATGTCTTGCAAATTTTGAATAACAAATTAGCTGTGCTCTGTAAAAGGGGGGCTTTATGCATGTGGATGAAGTGTTGTCGCGCATTATCCTGTGCAGTCAGCACAGGCTAATCAGAAATGACACTTTCCGCCTAAACTAGATTTTTGCTAAGAATAGACTTTCTTTAAACGAAAAATATCATAAAAACGGAGAGTGTTGTCCCTGGTTAGCCCGTGCAACAGGCATTAAACCCCCTTTTCACAGAGCGAGGCATAAATATAAACCATTGATGGGGTAAGTGAAACAGCAGTAACACAAGCCCTAGAGAAGTTTCATTATTACAGTACTCTCAAGGATATAAAGTCCACACAAGCCCAAAAGAAGTTTCATTATTACAGTACTTTCAAGGATATAAAGTCCACACAAGCCCTAGAGAAGTTTCATTATTACAGTACTTTCAAGGATATAAAGTCCACACAAGCCCTAGAGAAGCTTCATTATTACAGTACTTTCAAGGATATAAAGTCCACACAAGCCCTAAAGAAGTTTCATTATTACAGTACTTTCAAGGATATAAAGTCCACACAAGCCCTAGAGAAGCTTCATTATTACAGTACTTTCAAGGATATAAAGTCCACACAAGCCCTAGAGAAGCTTCATTATTACAGTACTTTCAAGGATATAAAGTCCACACAAGCCCTAGAGAAGCTTCATTATTACAGTACTTTCAAGGATATAAAGTCCACACAAGCCCTAGAGAAGCTTCATTATTACAGTACTTTCAAGGATATAAAGTCACACAAGCCCTAGAGAAAATTCATTATTACAGTACTTTCAAGGATATAAAGTCACACAAGCCCTAGAGAAGTTTCATTATTACAGTACTTTCAAGAATATAAAGTCTACACAAGCCCTAGAGAAGCTTCATTATTACAGTACTTTCAAGGATATAAAGTCCACACAAGCCCTAGAGAAGTTTCATTATTACAGTACTTTCAAGGATATAAAGTTTAACCCTAGAGAAGTTTCATTATTACAGTACTTTCAAGGATATAAAGTTCGACCCTAGAGAAGTTTCATTATTACAGTACTTTCAAGGATATAAAGTCCAACCATACAACAAGCATTTGAGCCTAGTTCTGGGAAAACGTGGTGAAATACTTTAACCTTCTGTCAAATTTTTCATTTTAGGAAGTGTCTGTTCTAGATAAAATCCAGTCGAGGCTGAAAGTGTCGTTCCTGATTAGCCTGTGTGGACTGCACAGGCTTATCTGGGATGACACTGAACACAAAACAGTTTAGGGTTGTCCCAGAGCGAGGCTCAAATGTAAGTGGCAAAACAACTCATCTATAATTCATTTCCTGCCTAAAAGAATTCCTTAGAAGTAAAAATACCAAGAAAGATAAAAGTGCAGTCCAAGCTAGGATACTCTCCACAAGCTGATCTGAATAATCACTTGAAGAAAACACTTCATTGTAAATGTACCAAAAAGAACCCTACCTTGCACAACTGCAGATGAAGACATGTCAGTAGTGACTGCATAAAGAACCCTACCTTGTACAACTGCAGATGATGACATGTCAGTAGTGACTGCATAAAGAACCCTACCTTGTACAACTGCAGATGATGACATGTCAGTGGTGACTTTATAAAGAACTCTACCTTGAACAACTGCAGATGATGACATGTTAGTAGTGACTGCATAAAGAACTCTACCTTGCACAACTGCAGATGATGAAATGTCAGTAGTGACTTCATAAAGAACTCTACCTTGTACAACTGCAGATGATGACATGTCAGTGGTGACTTCATAAAGAACTCTACCTTGCACAACTGCAGAATAAAGAACTGTACCTTGCACAACTGCAGATGATGACATGTCAGTAGTGACTGCATGGGGAGGTGAGGTGAAGGTCACATTAAGAGGCATGACCCTGACTTTCTCTGCACTGGTTGTCGTGACAACGGTAGTAGTGTGCAAGGAGTGGAGGGACAGGGCAGGGCGGGGGGCCTTCAGCCGCACACTACAGTCAGGCCCTGCCCAAATGGGGTCACAAAAACACGTGTCATCCTTTGTGCACACCTGGAAATATTATGTATGCTCGGAGGAAAACAGGGCTTAATGCATTTGCATGAAGTGATGTCCCAGGGGCTAAACTTTCTGCTTATTATATTTTTTGTTTAAAGGAAGTCTCTTCATAGTAAAAATCCTGTTAAAGCAGAAAGTGTTAAGATGATTAGCCTGTGCATACCGTATGTTTCCTTATTGACGCTCATGCCCTAATAGATGCGCAGGCCGTCTTATCTGGGGTTCATCGGAATTAATCGGGACCATAAGATAAGATTTATGTAGCCCATAATCCATTGAAGAGTGGCCCATAACATCTGAAAACATCGTTTTTGCGGCCATTTTCTTTGCAACACGGTACGCCGATGACGCCAACTGTATGGTAATGAGCGTTCGGGCGTATTGTTTGTCACACTATAAATACTTATCAACTAGACGCAGTGAAGGCCCAAAATACCGGGTCAAACTGGATTTAATGGTGAGCGTCTCTTAATGGGGAAATATCAAAGTCAATGAAAAATAAAATGGGATCCACAGCTGATCTGCGTTAAATTGGACATCGCAATGTAGTGGGTCTGCAGCAGACAATGTCATACGATTGGTTTAACAATGTTGTAAGCCGCACGTAATGAAAATGTTACACTGTTCAAATGTGAGGAATAGGTAATAGTGGTTGGAATTTAACGCGCAGGGGTCTTGAAAAACACGCACAGTGCGCGTCAATAAGGACATATACGGTAGATTAAATGTTTGAATGACATTAAAGGGACCATAAACAGTGATTGACCAAAAATGAAAAGTTTTAAAATACAGTATTTTTTAACATTATTACATTATATTGATTAAAATATCACTACTGGTATATTACTTTACTTGAAAAAAGTTTGTTATGTTTTCATATTTTCAGTATATTCTGTAATAAATTTTACTGGGTACAGGCACCAGGTAACTACCAATTAACTATAAATAACGCAAGTAGATTGATCATGATAGTCATGTGGTAAATCCAGGAATGCAAATTGGGCATGCATAGTGAATTGTATATATTTTATATATAAAATGATCATTCTACTTTTGTTATTTATAGTGTGTATATCGTTATTTCACCTATTTTCGTTGTGTACTTTCGATTTCACATCGCCAAATTTTATTACCGAATATACTGAAAATATGAACTTTTTTCAAGTTATGTAATATACCAGTTGTGATATTTTAATAAATATAAACTAATTATTGTAAAAAAAACAACGTATTTTATAACTTCTTTTTTCGTCAACTGGGATGACAGTCCGTTTAAAAACCTAAATCAGTTTTAAAATATTCATCTGGTCATTAAAGCTTAAAATTTTTAAAATGCCAATATAATTATATATTCATCAAACAAGTTGTGCTTTCTGGATTCATTAATACTTGACGACTCTAAAAAATTACTTGACCCATTTGCATTGAACTTGACATCAAAAGTTAAAACAAGAAGACATACATTTTTATTAAAGAAACTATTAAAATATTCATTAATTATTCAATTTCATTTCACTATTCAATTTGCACATATTTTTGCAATTATAATGACTTTTAAGCCAAATCATACATATGTATGATGTTTGTTTGGTAGTGTTATCAAAAGTCTTACCCCACGCCCCAAGCAGGTGGCCCCCTGTGACATTCCTGGACACTGCAGGGGCTGCAGGTTGGTAAGGGCCACACACTTCCTGTTCATGCACACACGCTCCTCGCCACACCTGGTGCCATCCAGCACGATACCCAGGTTGGGGAGGTCCAGGGTCGACGGTCCATGCACCGTTCTATAACACAGGTCAATGAGCAAATACGTTAACCCTTTACCACTTAGATACGTATTTTGACGTTTTTGTAGTCCCTTAAAAAGTTTTATTTAAGGGGTGTTGCTGCAGTTTTGCTGATTTTTTTCCATCTAATAACTTTTGCTCAAAATTTATATTTGAGTAATACATACTAACATTATATGAAAAATGAAATAAAAACAGGGTCACCAGCCTTGTTTTGATTTTATTCACCATTATATAACATGTACTTTTTCATTAGAACTGAAAAATCTCTAATTGCATAAAAATGATTAATAACCTATGAAATTGGCAACATGTAGACATTATATAAGCTAAGATATATCATATACCATTTTATTAAACCACAAACTACCAAAAAAATGGAGAACACAAGTTAAATTTTAAGAAATGTTATTTTTATAATTTTTATGTCACCCCAATGTCAATTTTTACTATTTAAACCACAAAAATGGAATTAAAAAAAGTACTATCTAATAACTTTTTGCGAAACTGCTCAAATATGTTCATCTATGTATTGTTATTATAAAACAAAAATAAAAAAGGGGGGTCACCGCACTTTTAACAGAAGTTTTTTTGTTTAACTATCCCTACCGTCTATGTCAAACTTCATAAAATACAGCAATAAGGCGAAACACAAGTACCGGTACATAGACTGTAAGAGATATGCATAAACATTATTGATTGTTTACAATCTTAATTGGGATCACAACAGTTTCCAAAAAAAAACCACAACACTAATTCAATATTTAATAACAAACATAAGACCATACAGTATCAAACTCAACCTTAATCATCAATAACAGGGACTTGTTGTCAAATTTCGGCATGTTTTGAAGTTTGTGATTAAATGCTTTTAATTGATTAATGTAAACAACAGGACTAAAGAGCTCCAGGAAAAAAAACAAGAATGAAATAAAAAAAGAAAAAAAATGTTAACTGCACCTCGGATCGAACCACTGAGTACCTATTATGAACCTACTCGGTCATTAATTTGTGATGATTCTGATAACAAAACTATTGGGTTGTGAGAATAGCATCGGTGTTGCTATAAATATATCCTCGGTTAAATAAACTGCCGCAACACCCCTTAATTGAAGACCTTTCTTACTAGATTCAAGTCTTAAAGGCTTCATTTCCAACTCTTAGATACTGATGAGCAGCAAACAGCATAAAACCTGAACAGGCTGCAGTCACTTTGGTTTTATGCTGTTTGCACATTTATTTAAAAAAAAATTGCAGTCAGTTGGATGATTCACATATTAGAAAGATGTCTACAAAATTAGTCAATCTAAGAATGTGTAAAGCTGTATTTTAACATATTATTACATAATATATTGATACACTTGTATAACCAGATGAATGCCTGGATTGTATATGTTCATTATTTACATCACTGATTTTTCAACACAATCATTCTAATCTCTGACATATATGTCTGATAGTCATAATAAATTGAGCATTCTTTTGGTAAAATGGGGCTTTATACATGTGCTAAAGTATCGCCCAAGATGAGCCTGTGAAGTGTGCACAGGCTAATGAGGGGGAACACTTTTCACCCAAAATGTATTTTGATTTAGAAGTAACTTCTTTAAAAAGAAAAATTACATCAAAGCGGAAAGTGTCTTTAATGATTAGGCAGTGACAACTGCACAGGCTAATCTGGGACAACACTAAGCATATGGCTTAAGCTCAGTGTTCCCAGATAGAGATTCAGTTCAAGGTCCTCCTATATGTGTCCTTACTTGCATTCATATTCATGTCCATTAGATGAGAAAGTGGTCTTGGAAGAGTCCTTATCCGGCCCATACAGCGGCTGCTTGAGTCCACCAGAGCAGTGTAACAGGCCGCACTGGATGTCCCTAGAGAAACAAGGGACAAAACATCATTGACAATATAAGGACTCAACTTTGAATCAACGATGAAGTACCTTTATCACCTATTGCTTTCTTTGAAAAATTGTTCTAGAATGTCAGATCTTTATTTACAATGACCAAAAATATAAGCAACAACATCAAAATGAACAATTTGTTATGGAGAATAGGCAAATCTTGGTTTTGAACAACATTTTAACACCTTCCCAGCAATTTTTAAAGAATAAATGATAATTCCTCTAAAAAATCATTATCATAACCACATACATTTTGCTGGAAGATCACAAACAGAATGGATTTAATAAATTGTACACCAATATAAATGCGATTTAAATCTGTAGAAGTGCATACAAAAGTTATTTGATAAATATTTAATTCGGCCGTGCTCTGTTAATGCAGGGGTTTGATGCATGTGCTTAAAGAGTCGTCCCAAATCAGCCTGTGCAGTCCACAAAAACTAAAAATAGCTAATCAGGGAAGACACTTTCCACCTTAACTTGATTTTCCAGCGAGTTCCTTTAAAAAGAAAATACCATACAAGTGTAAAGTGTAGTCACTGATAAGCCTATGTTGACTGCACAGGCTAATCGGGGATGACACTTTACGCACATACATTAAACCCCTTTTCAAAGAGCACGGCCCAATTACAACTTAGGATCTGAGAGGTATACTTACTCAGGCAGACACTTGGCATAAGAGCCGGTGCTGTTCTCCTTGCCACAATGGCCGTTAAAGTTCCCAGTAGGGTTGAACCTCTCATAGCACTGGCCATCTGCCTTCAGTGCGTCTGTGGAGACATGTATATAAGGTTGATCTAATCTACATTATACTTATACAGGTAACAATTATATAGGTCTTTTGATGTAGGTCAAATTAATATAGGTTATAATAATATAGGTCTAATAAATATGGTTCATAGTAATATAGGTCAAAATCATATAGGTAAGACTAATATAGGTAATACTTATATAGGACAATATGTAAGTCATATTCCTACAGGTCATACGCATAGGTCATATTAAAATGAGACATATAAATACAGGTCATATTGATATAGGACATTTGAATATAGGTCATATTAATTAAGTCATACCAATATTGGTTTAGTCATATTAGTTATAATATTAATATAGGTCATATTAATATAGGCAATACAAATACAGCTCATATTTATATAGATCATAGTTACTCATATACAATATATTCATTAAAGGTCATACTTATATATGTATTGATCATATATATGATTCTCATACAGGTCATACTTATATAGGTCAAACTTATAGAGGTCATACTCATATGATTACAGACATATAGGTCATATTGATAAATGTTATACATGATACATAGATCAATCTTGTACGATTGCGAATAATTACAGTCTCAGCTGAACATCATCATGGCTTAAATGTCATATGATTTATGTTATGTGAAATACTATGGTGTTGAAACGAATGGAAATGACATGTAAAATTGGACGTTGAACCAAATGAAAATAACAGGAAAAACAGAATGAAAAGGTTGGTGGTAATAATGAAAAAAAATCATGCACAATTATTATCCTTCCAATATACTCCTCTTTCCTTTTCTATTCTACACTAACTTGTGTATTCTGTATGTGAGAATTCACAAGTTTCTGCAATTTTCTGCCTCGTTTAAAAAAAACTTAGCTTACTGCATGTGCGTTTAGTGTTGTCCCAGATAAGCCTATGCAATTTGTACAGATTTAACAGCCAAAACGCTTTCCAACTTAACTAGATATTATTAAAGAGGATCCGTCCTTTAAACGAAAATAAAAAATAAGCGGAAAACCTCGCCACTGATTTATATGTGCAGACTGAACTGGCTAATCTGAGAAAACCTCGCCACTGATTTATATGTGCAAGACTGAACTGGCTTATCTGAGAAAACACTTTACGCACATGGCTTGAGCCCAGTTTTTCCAGGCTTCGTCTAGCCCCATTTGCCCAGCATGCATCCCATGTCATGAGCCTTACCTGAGCCCCAGATGTGCTGACACTGCTTGTCCAGTGTGGGACACACTCCCCCCATGCAGTAGCCTGTGTTGTTATTACACGTGTGACCGTCCTTTGCATAGTTGTTGGCAGGGCACTGAAACACAGAAGTTGTTATACATACAATGGAACGTTAAAACCAGGTTGACAGCTTGAGATACATGCAATGACTGACAGCTTGAGATACATGCAATGACTGACAGCTTGAGATACATGCAATGACTGACAGCTTGAGATACATGCAATGACTGACAGCTTGAGATACATGCAATGACTGACAGCTTGAGATACATGCAATGACTGACAGCTTGAGATACATGCAATGACTGACAGCTTGAGATACATGCAATGACTGACAGCTTGAGATACATGCAATGACTGACAGCTTGAGATACATGCAATGACTGACAGCTTGAGATACATGCAATGACTGACAGCTTGAGATAATGAGATACATGCAATGACTGACAGCTTGAGATACATGCAATGACTGACAGCTTGAGATACATGCAATGACTGACAGCTTGAGATACATGCAATGACTGACAGCTTGAGATACATGCAATGACTGACAGCTTGAGATACATGCAATGACTGACAGCTTGAGATACATGCAATGACTGACAGCTTGAGATACATGCAATGACTGACAGCTTGAGATACATGCAATGACTGACAGCTTGAGATACATGCAATGACTGACAGCTTGAGATACATGCAATGACTGACAGCTTGAGATACATGCAATGACTGACAGCTTGAGATACATGCAATGACTGACAGCTTGAGATACATGCAATGACTGACAGCTTGAGATACATGCAATGACTGACAGCTTGAGATACATGCAATGACTGACAGCTTGAGATACATGCAATGACTGACAGCTTGAGATACATGCAATGAATGACAGCTTGAGATACATGCAATGACTGACAGCTTGAGATACATGCAATGACTGACAGCTTGAGATACATGCAATGACTGACAGCTTGAGATACATGCAATGACTGACAGCTTGAGATACATGCAATGACTGACAGCTTGAGATACATGCAATGACTGACAGCTTGAGATACATGCAATGACTGACAGCTTGAGATACATGCAATGACTGACAGCTTGAGATACATGCAATGACTGACAGCTTGAGATACATGCAATGACTGACAGCTTGAGATACATGCAATGACTGACAGCTTGAGATACATGCAATGACTGACAGCTTGAGATACATGCAATGACTGACAGCTTGAGATACATGCAATGACTGACAGCTTGAGATACATGCAATGACTGACAGCTTGAGATACATGCAATGACTGACAGCTTGAGATACATGCAATGACTGACAGCTTGAGATACATGCAATGACTGACAGCTTGAGATACATGCAATGACTGACAGCTTGAGATACATGCAATGACTGACAGCTTGAGATACATGCAATGACTGACAGCTTGAGATACATGCAATGACTGACAGCTTGAGATACATGCAATGACTGACAGCTTGAGATACATGCAATGACTGACAGCTTGAGATACATGCAATGACTGACAGCTTGAGATACATGCAATGACTGACAGCTTGAGATACATGCAATGACTGACAGCTTGAGATACATGCAATGACTGACAGCTTGAGATACATGCATGACTGACAGCTTGAGATACATGCAATGACTGACAGCTTGAGATACATGCAATGACTGACAGCTTGAGATACATGCAATGACTGACAGCTTGAGATACATGCAATGACTGACAGCTTGAGATACATGCAATGACTGACAGCTTGAGATACATGCAATGACTGACAGCTTGAGATACATGCAATGACTGACAGCTTGAGATACATGCAATGACTGACAGCTTGAGATACATGCAATGACTGACAGCTTGAGATACATGCAATGACTGACAGCTTGAGATACATGCAATGACTGACAGCTTGAGATACATGCAATGACTGACAGCTTGAGATACATGCAATGACTGACAGCTTGAGATACATGCAATGACTGACAGCTTGAGATACATGCAATGACTGACAGCTTGAGATACATGCAATGACTGACAGCTTGAGATACATGCAATGACTGACAGCTTGAGATACATGCAATGACTGACAGCTTGAGATACATGCAATGACTGACAGCTTGAGATACATGCAATGACTGACAGCTTGAGATACATGCAATGACTGACAGCTTGAGATACATGCAATGACTGACAGCTTGAGATACATGCAATGACTGACAGCTTGAGATACATGCAATGACTGACAGCTTGAGATACATGCAATGACTGACAGCTTGAGATACATGCAATGACTGACAGCTTGAGATACATGCAATGACTGACAGCTTGAGATACATGCAATGACTGACAGCTTGAGATACATGCAATGACTGACAGCTTGAGATACATGCAATGACTGACAGCTTGAGATACATGCAATGACAATTCATGTTGCTATGATAGATATATGGTCCATTTCTTTAGGTAATTGTGCGTAAACATTTTTTATCACATACACATCTTTTAACAGAATAATTCAAGTATACTGTTATAACTCTAAGTATTCGAACACTTAATTATATTTTTTTCCTGTCTGAAAATTTAGATACGAAAAATATTTTAAAATTACAGCTGTCCAAAAATTTAGCGACAAAAAATAAGGTGTCCAAAACTTTTTATAATATTGAAATAAATGCAATTAATCGATGCTCAATAATTTTTTGTCATTAACTCTTCTTTTTCTGCTTAAAAAAATAAATACAACTTTACAGCTTTGCTAACTCTTGCCTGAAATGATATAGAACAATAACGTAAAAACAGAAAACATTCTGCTTCCTTAATAGGACGACATTGCTTCAAATGCTGTTGGGTGAATCAATAACTTTCTACCGGTATACATGGTTATTTACCCAATTCTGCAAATGTAATGGTCCATTGCCCTCAGGCATGAATCTGCAAGATTTTATGGCCTTAATCCTGTTGTAAAAATCCATGATCGAAGTGTCGCAAGATAAGCAAAAACAAGGCTGAAGTCTGTAGAAAAGCGCGGTAAAATAAAAAGACATTAATTATGGACGGAAACATGTAATTCCGAAAATTTAGAGTCACGAAAAATAATTATTTTCGCAAAAAAAGCGGTTGTCAAAAAACTTAAAATGTCCGAAAACCGAGGAATAACAGAAGTGTATTCTATACAAACATACATTTCCATTAGATGGCACAATATTTGCAATGCCAATCACAGTACAATGTTGAGCCTACCTCTCCGTCCCGCCCCGTACAGAACTCAGGCACATCACAGTCTGTGGACCTCTCACGACATACATAGTCTGTGGCCAGGTACTGCAATGGCAAGGGGAAACTTTATAGTCACGGTCATGTTGCTTCAAAGGGAATTTATGTATGTGTTGCACAACATAAATCATGTTTTACATATTGTAAATTTACAATTTATTTTAATAAACTGTTTCCTATTGGAAATCCAAACATAGTATTACATAATATCGTGTGAATGCAACTAAAGCATCTTAATCCATATACATCGTTTATTGTTTAAAACAAATTTTATGCAATGACCTAACTAATATGTTCAATCTTTTTATACTGAACCATGGAATGGTAAAACCCCCCACAGAAAAACAACATTATTATGACTTGAGACAGAATTTTGACTCAACAAGCAAATTCATTGAATTGATATCCCCTGCCAATATGCTTCTGGACACAAAAGTGTTATATTTGACACTCAAAAAAGCATGTTTATGCCCCCGGATCAAAAGATCGGGGGTATATTGTTTTTGGCCTGTCTGTCATTGTATGTGTGTGTGTGTCCCAAAACTTTAACCTTGGTCATAACTTTTGCATTATTGAAGATAGCATTTTTGGCATGCATGTTATTATGGAGGTGCACATTTTGAGTGGTGAAAGGTCAAGGTCATCCTTCAAGGTCAAAGGTCAAATTTATGGCTTCAAAGCGGCGCATTAGGGGGCATTGTGTTTCGGACAAACACATCTCATGTTTCAAGATACAAAGGGCCATAACTCCGTTATTAACAGATGGTGTACAATGCCATACGGCATTCCTCAACCTCTCATCGATATACATACCCATACCAAGTTTCAATGAAATCCCCCAAAGCACTTCCAAGATATGGCTCCGGACACAAAAAAACAACATTTTTTCAAGATACAAAGGGCCATAACTCCGTTATTAACAGATGGTGTACAATGCCATTTGGCGTGCATCATTCTCTTATCCATATATATACTCATGCCAAGTTTTAATGAAATCCGCCAAAGCACTACCAAGATATGAATCCGGACAGACGGACGGAAAGACGGACGGAAAGACGGACAACGCCGAAACAATATCCCTCCGCCTATGGCGGGGGATAAAAAGTGCCACAAAGTGCAGACTGCTGTTACTTACTGAGCAGTTATGGCAGCATGCCCCTGTACGACACTGGGCCCAGTATTTCAGCAGACAGGTGCCCGGGTCACAGCAGGGGTCAGAGAGGGCACACTCCTACAAACATCAAGGATGGGTAACATAATGGGAATTATTCATAATAATCACAGAAACCGTATATAATTAAGTTACAAAATAATAACTTATTAAAGCTAAAAGTAGGCAAACATTTTGTCCTTGAAGACATATTTTACTTTAAACAAAGCCTCATATATAATTGATGTTTGAGTCTATAAGAGCATCCTTTTTGGAAAATAGGGCTAAATGCATGTGTGAAAGTGCCATTGAAGATAAGCCCGTAAGGTCTGCCCAGACTAATCAGGGTGACATTTCCCGCCTAAAACAAATTTTCCGTAAGTAGAGACTTCCTTTGAACAAAAAATTCCGTAAGTGCAACATCTTTAGCAGGCATTGAGCCCAGTTTTCTCAGAACTTGGCTCATATAGTGGTATCTAACCTCTGGTGATCCACAGTCACACTCCTCCCCTCTCTCTACATATTTGTTGCCACACGTCTGCTGGAACTTGGGCTGCAGTGGAGAATATAACCAACTGATCAGCAAAATGTCTGTCATTCAATTACTTGTACAGTTAATCTTTCCAATGTACCATTCAAATGAACTACAAATGCGTCAAAATACATATCTAAGTGGTAAAGGGTTAAGAGCAGATATTCTGGCATATGGCTTACCTGAGGGTCCAAGGTGAGACAGTTAGCGATGCCCATATTGAGGGAGATGTCCCAGTCCATGGCTTACCTGAGGGTCCAAGGTGAGACAGTTAGCAATGCCCATGTTGAGGGAGATGTCCCAGTCCTTGTAGCTACAGCGAGAAAACATCCGCGAGTGAAGATCTGGGGTACCTCTGAAATACCAGAGAATAACATCAACCTGAAACTTGATTGAGTAACTCTCTAGAAAATCCAGCCTAGGCAGAAAGTGTCGTCCCTGATAAGCCTAAAACTAAAAAGAAAAATAACTTTGTGTAGCTCAAGAATATGAAAGACTTACTGACACATGGTAAATACCAGGAATGACCAGGTCATTTTAAGGCAAATAAAATCAACATTCATAAACAATTATTTTCATGCTAAGGTATTACAATACTAAGAGCAGGGGTGTGATTGAGGTGAAGTCCAAGGGGAAGAAAATTCTGTACACTGATTTTTACTATGCGATTCACATGCATAATGCAGTGACAAAGGTTAAACCAGACATTTAAATAAACATCATCTTAAACTTTGTAACTAAATTCATTAATGAAAACCTTTAAAACTTCACATTTAACATATTATTATTGAGTATTATGCAAGGTAAACAGTGATCAACAATAATTTGTGATCCAATCCCTGTGAACAATGACGGCCAGCTTTCCTTTGAGCTCAATGCCTTTACCTATGAAATATGGAAAACACTGTCACAGTGTTCAACTAGCGACACTTTACCACGGGATCCGTAGTTCAAGATTTGTTAACATGGATGCCGTACCAGGACAGTCGATCTTCCATACCCATTCTGAATGTGCTATTGCTTTCTGATTTATATCCAATTTGTTTCTAACCATTTCCATCTAAATTTGCTTTTCACTTATGTGTGAATCTCCAAGATTTTGTGAGATTTGTTCTTTCTTTCAGTAATTATAATTTTCACTTTACAAAAGCGCCCTTTGCACACAAATCAACAAAGAAATACCAAACACATTTTGAAATGCCAATTTTATTTGGAAGATTGGGAAACAACACCCAATGACAATGCTCGTTACAAAAATGCTTGTGCAAAATATATCTATGTAATATGCATAGAGCTTTCCTGGGCCGCGGATATCTCAGGCCGCTTATGAAATTTGCCATGGAATTGGTCTAAGCCCCCTCCCCACTGTTTTTAATGAATTTTCGCGAATGTAAGAAATTACCCCCCCGGGACTACCTGAATGGCTGAGATCCGCAAATCCGCAGAAAAATCACACCCCTGTAAGAGAAAGAAAACAGTTTAATATGTTACATAAAAAGGACACAATGAGCCTTAAGCTCGGAAAACTGGGCTTATTGCAAAAGGGTAGTGTCCTCCCAGATCAGCGTTTGCAGTCCACACTGGCTAATCAGTGATGACACTTTACACTTTTATAACATTTTTTGTTTAAAGAAAGACACTTCTAAACCGAAATCCAGTCAGGGCTGAAAATGTTGTCCCAAATAAGATTGTGCAGACTGCAAAGGCTAATCAGGAACAATAATTTAAGCACATGTATTAAGCCCAGTTTTCACAGAACAAGGCTTAAACAGTTTTAGAGCATTGTTACCAGACACTTACAGAACTTCAGTGGACATGATGCAGCCAAACTCATCCTTGCAATCACAGCCCCCTGGAACAGAGGCAAACATGGTAACAACACCTATACAATTAAAAGTAAGCTCGTAATAAAACACATCCGTGATAACTACATTTATTTTTTTTAGCCAACAACAGTGCTGTTGTTGCATTATGCTTGGAAAAGCCAATGAAAACTTATAAGGAAAAATTAGTATTTATGTTCTTGGCAAAGATAAGTCCACTTCACTACAAATACATTTAATACATGTACAAAATAGAGAATATAATTGTTGCATGCACATTTGAGACTCGCTCTGGGAAAATGAAGCTGAATGCAGATGCGTAGTGTGGTCCCAGATTGCAGTGTATAGGAGATAATAAGGGACAACACTTTCCACTTAACATGATGCGTAGGCTTGTCCCAGATTGCAGTGTATAGGAGATAATAAGGGACAACACTTTCCACTTAACATGATTTTACAAAGAAGAGACTAAGTTAAAACAAAAAATACCATAAAAGCGGAAAGTGTTGTCCCTGCTGGACCTGTGTGAAGGGCACAGGCTAACCTGGGACTACTTTCGCACACTTGCATGAAGCACTGGTTTCAAATAACACTGCACATTTAACTCAGATAAATTAGAGAAACCATGGATAGATAGCATGCAAACACAGGTTGATTCCATGTACAAATCAAGCTTGTATTAGAAAACATTACAATATTGAATACAACATTTTTACAATAAATACATCAAGAAGTCAACATTATTAATCAAGGTAAATGCAAGCTATATACCTTGCAAACTGTTTTTACACAACATTCATGTTCCCTTACAGTGATCTTAGCCTTGAGATCAGTGAAAAAGTTCGTTATGCAACATGTTATCTTCATAGGATTATCATTTGTGTCAAATTTGTTTTGTAACCATGTGCTCTTTGGAAAGGGGGATAATGCATGTGAGTAAAGTGTCGTCCCAGATTAGCCTGTGCAGTCTCCACAGGCTATTTAGGGCCAAACTCTTTCCGCCTAAACTGGATTTTTGCTAAGATACTTTCTTTAGAAAATATCATCAAAGCAGAAAGTGTCGTCCCAGATTAGCCTGTGCAGTTCTCACTGGCTAACACTTTACGCACATGCATTAAACCCCCTTTTCACAGAGCACGGCTCATATTTTTTTCATTTTATGTCTGTTTTCATACATAAGAAATACAAAAGTCAAGTGTCCACAGTGTCCTTGACCTTGAAGCTATGACATGATTTTTGTGTGTGGTGTTGACAAGATGATCAATGATGGCACATTAATGTTGAAATCCCATAATGCATGATAAAGGTATAGGCTGTATTCAATCATCTACATACACTATATCCTTATGAGGAATATTCTAAAGTGTCCACTGTGACATATACCTTTACCTTGAAGAGAGAAGCTTGAAAGTGTCCACTGTGACATATACCTTTACCTTGAAGAGAGCAGCTTGGTTTTACCTGCCACACACAGTGCTGATACGATGATCAGTCATGCTGATTTATTTAATTAATATTTTATTAATAATGTATCATTTAATTATTTAACTTTATTCATTTAATCCATCTATGCAGAGTATCCCCCCCACACACACACATGACCTGATTAAACACTTAATTCCCTTAGGCTATTACCATGACAGGGGCCAATGAAACAAGACTATTGCCAAGCAATATAATGTCCCCTACCATCTCCACCATTGTCAGATTTTTGTATTTGTTGCCATAGCAACCAGAATTTTTGACGTGGGAACAAAATGAATGACTTTGAAAGTTATCGCAGGATCCAGAAAAGTGTGACGGAAAGACAGACAGACAGACACACAGACAGACACACAGACAGACACACACACAGACAGACACACACACACACACAGAGCGCAAACCATTAAGTCCCCTCCTGTGAAACTGGTAGGGGACAAAAACAAACCCTGTAGAGTGAAGTAGAAGTTGGTGCATTGCATTGAAATGATGAATAAAAGATGCAGTGCAGGTGAATAAAGACAAGCAGTCAAAGCTGCAGAAAACCGAAGGAGTGCACACACAATTGAAGAAATTAAGATGCTTAAGCATGATCTTCCTATATGTGCCTCACTCTGTGTAAACATGACTTGATGCATGTGCCTCACTCTGTGTAAACATGACTTGATGCATGTGCATTTAGTAATGTACCAGATCAGCCTGTAAAGTCGTCATAAGGGACGACACTTTCCGTCTAGACTTGATTTTTGTTAAGAAGAAACTTCCTTTAATATAAAAGTGGAAGGTGTCTTCCCTAATTAGCTTGTGCTGACTCAACCTGCAAATCTGGTTAACACTTTATGCACTAGCATTAAGTCCTGTTTTCTAAGAGTGCCGATAATTGTTTTTTAAGTTTCAAAATATTGTTCTCATTGACAATTTTTTATATTATTTTACCAGCTTTAAGAAGGCTTTGTAGATGGTTAATCACTGTATTTGCTATAAAAATCATAACATCATCATTCATATGATTGCACCTGTAAAACTGTGAGTGGGTCTTTGACCCTGGCAGTGCTTATTGATCAAGTCAATTAGTGCTCAGGTAATATTGGAAGACACAGAACAACAGATTCTGAACACACAACAGAGAGTACAGCTTTGACGTGTACCTTCATGATACAAATTTCTCCATTTCGCTGGAAGGTTGATTAAAGAGAAAATATACAAACAGGTTATATATTGTTAATTATCTATTACCCTTTACCACTCAGTTACACATTTGAAGTCCCTAAGAATATCAAATTTAATTTAAGACCTTTCTTGCTAGATTAAAGTTTTAAAGGTTGCATTTCTAAACATAAGGGACTGATGAGTTACTAGCAGGCTGTTATGGTTTTATGCTGGTTACATATAACCATGTGTTTTATGCTGGTTACATATAACCATGTTCAATGTTTTATGCTGGTTACATATAACCATGTTCAATGTTTTATGCTGGTTACATATAACCATGTTCAATTTGCTTCTGAGCAGGAAAGGGTTATTCACTATAATAAGGTAATACAAATACTACATGCAATTTGGTCAGTCTATTTTGAACTAGCAGGCATATAGAAAGGGTTAGTTTCAACAATTTTATTTAAGCTTGATTTTAATAAAAGCCTAGAACTACATTTGTTTCCTGGGAACCAGTACTTGGATGTCTCTAAAAATATACTTGGAATGCCCCGTTTGGAGATCGAACCAAGGACCTCCTATTCACAAGAAAGACACCATTATTTTTGTATTACACCACTATCTAAGGAGGGATAAAAGCTAACTAATTTTACAGTTAGTTGTTTTAATTCACAGCACATAAACTAGACTACTTATAACACTGTGATATTGTATTTTGTCAAGTTGGGATAAGACGTCAAACTGAGAATGGACATCCATTTGGTGACTTTTTCACCCAAATTTTGTGTCTCATGTTCAATGTATTTTTAAACTGTGTTCTTGTATGCATGGACTCAGTTTCATTTTTAAGGGATCTTTTTTTAAACCATTCAATACAGTTGTGTAGTGAAATTAATGTAAATTATACTATTCTATATGCATGTGTTTATTTTATTAATAGACTTTTTAAAAACTAATTAATAAATTAAAACAAAACACCCTGCATATATATCTGTGCTGAAAAAAACAATGTTCTCATGTCTTTTTCCATCTTCACACAGTAGTGCGTTTTTGTTAATTATAAGAAAAATATAAGTATTTTTTTAATGATTATAATCCAACTTTTAAATTTGTCCAACATAAGGGCCTTCCCTCCCTGTATAAGGGCCCCCATGCCGAGGCGCTTGACGTTAAACATGGACATATCCAAGGCTCCTAGAAATGGCGTAGCACTTATATTGTACTGTCATAGAGGTGTTACACGCCTACAGCTGCAAAGTACATTATTCTCACCTACAGTTTACACAATTTTTTGTACATGTAAGATATGAAAAGAGCTATTTTTTTAATCTTTTTATTGTTCCATGCATTTAAAGCGAGCTTGTAGCAACAGACCAAGGGTCATAACTAAATATAGACTAGAGGGTCTGATAAACACCTAGGGAAGGCCCTGCAATATAAACTGGCATATGTTTTGAAATTGTTTGCACCAAGGTTAGCGATAGGACATCCATTTTGCCACATCTTCTACCAGGCCAGACCTTAGCCAGGCTACATGCAACACACTACCTGACCAGACCTTAGTTTCCATGGATACCTGGGTAGAGGTTACTCACCATCTTCATCATGCTTGATGCCCAGGTTATGTCCAATCATGTGGGACAGGATGGTGGCGCCCTGCTGAATCTGCAGGTAGCTGGGGTTCTGGGAGTGAATAATGACAAACTAAACAAATGAGAATCACTCAGGGAAAATGGGGCTTAAGGCATGTGCTTGAATTGTCCACCCAGAATTAGTCTGTGACACTTTACAAACATGCATTAAGCCCTATTTTTTTCAGAGTAAGCCTTATAAAGAATACATGGTTGGTGCCGAGATGTAGAAAGTTTATCTGGTGAGGCTTAGAAAAAGAAAATAGGGCGAGCTTTAGCGAGCCATTTTCTTTTTCCGGCCGAACCAGATAAACTTTCTCCATCTCGGCACCAACCATCATCTCGGCACCAACCATGTATTCTATTTATCCTGCTTCATTTAAAATTATGCCGCTAACACATTTTATCAAAGACAAATGATTAATTAAGATAATAAATTAATTATTCTGGTCAGCTCCTACATGTACACAAACATTCCTTACGACCGAATTACTACCGATTATGTCACGTAAAAATAGTTCCACATTTAACTGGTCATTTTAATACTTTCCTATTGAAATTATGAGAAGAAATAAAAAATGAATCAAGAATGTGATATTTTTATTGTTGGAAATCGAAAACAATGTGCAACAGCAAAACAAAAACTGATTTTTATTTGTTATCATGTGTCACAGCATGCGTAGGAATACACTACTTCCTGTTGACCGGAGATAGGAAAATTTATTCGACCCTGCTTTATTTGGTCAATGTTTGCAACAGAGGCAGGATAAAAGTATTTACTACAAAACTGTTTTTAATCACTTGCATGAACTTTGTTTAAGATGTTTGTAAGCATTTTAAGCCTTTTGTACATAACTTGTAAAAAGCATTTATTTATAAACTAACATTTATTACTTCCATGTAGATGTTTGGGTTTGGGTAATATTGACTTATTCCATCACTTCCTGGGCTAATGAAATGGTTCATGAAACATTTACTAGTAAATGAAACTTACAATGTGCTCTTTTTGTGTTTACTTGATGAACATATTTACACATCACCAAAAAATAAAGCCTATGCATGAATGTTACGCTACAACGTACCCAGTTAATGCCTCCTGCCCTGGAAGTACACACAGAGTCAGGCACCGCCATTCCTACTGATGTACTCTCAAACCGACGACGACTGAAACAATAAAGCTGCCTTGTGGGAAAACTGGGCTTAATGCAAGTGCTTATATTGTCAACACTTTCTGGCTAAAGTGGATTTTCGTTTAGAACTAACTTCCTTTAAAGGAAAAAGTTCATTAAATTAAAAAGTGTTGTCCCTGATTAGCCTGTGCTGACTTCAAAGGCTAAATTCGGATGACACTTAATGCACATCCATTAAGCCCTGATTTGCCATAACGAGCATTTTAGTGCCAATCTTCTTGCTTTAGAAATTTGAAACAGCATTTTATGCAGTCTAACTAACAGAGACCCAGGCTTTCATGCCGTTATCAGACAACAGAAAAGCAATTTCAGGATTTTGCATGAACAGTCCACAAATAAAAACTTATTAAATATAACTCTTTAAGTTACACTATAAGAAAAAAATCATTCCAATGTATAAAAATTTACTTTGTAAGATATTATTGAAATAAAATTGAGATATAATAATCATTAAACTCTTCTTTAAAAAATATAATAAAAGATCAAGTTGGAATTTTTTTCAAATAGGAAATATTTTTACCCCTTTGCTTTGGCAGTGGGGTCCCTTTAACAGACCCATTGATACAGCTTAACAGGGCTCCAATATACGCCTGTGGGGTACAACAAAATATCTGCTACAAATGCATAGACTCACGTGAGGAGATGTGCAGTGTGATACTCGGCGTCACGTAGGTGGGTGTCCTGGAACTTCATGAAGTTCTCTAGGGTCTCTCTAAGCCTCTCTGTGACAGGGATACGGTTCCTCGTGTTCCAGAACTCCACATAGGACAGTGCTACATCCACGTTCAACTCTTCATAGTACTGCATAGGGAACGAATAATACAATTAATATTGAATACATTTTTACTGTATTTAGTAGAAATTCAGTTGTATAATAGTGCTTACTTAAACTAACAATCACACATTTTCTCGCCTCTTAGATAGACATTAAGAATATGTCATGTTACAAATAGGTTTCAAGGTCATATTCCTTTTTTTATATGCAATCTTATCTTTATTTTTTGTATATTTACAATTGTAGGAAAAATATATCCCTTTTCTAAACATTTTTTGGAGCATAAATGTGCACTTAATATTTATGACATACGTGAAGTTTCAATTTATATTGCTTCACAAATCAGTTGTTTGCTCAACAACCTTACAACATTTTATGTGGACTGAAAGACCAAACGACGACAGTGACTACAATAGACCTTCTCTCAAAGTGTGTTTGTGAGTGAAGACCAAACGACGACAGTGACTACAATAGACCTTCTCTCAAAGTGTGTTTGTGAGTGTAGACCAAACAACGACAGTGACTACAATAGACCTTCTCTCAAAGTGTGTGTGTGACAGTGACTACAATAGACCTTCTCTCAAAGTGTGTGTGTGAGTGTAAAAGTAAGCCTTGCTCTTGTATGGATTTTTTGTTAAAAGGAAATCCCTTCAAAACTAAAATCCAGAATTGGCAGAAAGCGTAGTCCCTGATTAGCCTGTGTGGACTGCGCTGGCATATCTGGGAGGACACTTAACACAAATGGATTAAGTCTCGTTATAACAGAGTGAGGCACATTTACTATACTCAATCTCACTATGTCCACAATGTTTGCAGTGAGGCACATTTACTATACTCAATCTCACCATGTCCACAATGTTTGCAGTGAGCGCTGCATACTGCAGCATGTCTACTCACCATGTCCACAATGTTTGCAGTGAGCGCCACATACTGCAGCATGTCTACTCACCATGTCCGCAATGTTTGCAGTGAGCGCTGCATACTGCAGCATGTCTACTCACCATGTCCACAATGTTTGCAGTGAGCGCCACATACTGCAGCATGACTACTCACCATGTCCGCAATGTTTGCAGTGAGCGCCACATACTGCAGCATGTCTACTCACCATGTCCGCAATGTTTGCAGTGAGCGCCACATACTGCAACATGTCTACTCACCATGTCCACAATGTTTGCAGTGAGCGCCACATACTGCAGCATGACTACTCACCATGTCCGCAATGTTTGCAGTGAGCGCCACATACTGCAGCATGACTACTCACCATGTCCACAATGTTTGCAGTGAGCGCTGCATACTGCAACATGTCTACTCACCATGTCCAAAATGTTTGCAGTGAGGGCTGCATACTGCAACATGTCTACTCACCATGTCAACAATGTTTGCAGTGAGCGCCACATACTGCAGCATGACTACTCACCATGTCCACAATGTTTGCAGTGAGCGCTGCATACTGCAACATGTCTACTCACCATGTCCAAAATGTTTGCAGTGAGGGCTGCATACTACAGCATGTCTACTCACCATGTCCACAATGTTTGCAGTGAGCGCTGCATACTGCAGCATGTCTACTCACCATGTCCACAATGTTTGCAGTGAGCGCTGCATACTGCAGCATGTCTACTCACCATGTCCACAATGTTTGCAGTGAGCGCTGCATATTGCAGCATGTCTACTCACCATGTCCACAATGTTTGCAGTGAGCGCTGCATACTGCAGCATGTCCTGCACTGTGAGGTTCAGGCTCCAGTACATTGAGTTGTCCAGCACCAGCGCCAGCTTCAGGAATTTGTTGGTCACCAGGGGCGAGTCACTCTCCGGGTTCTGCTTCTGGTAACAATAGGAGCCATGTATGAGAAAACTGGGCCTAATGCAGGTGCGTCAAGTGTTATTCCAGATTGGGCTGTGCAGTACGCACAGGCTTATTGTGGGACAACACTTTCTGCTCTAATGGAACTTTTTGTTTAAAGGAAGTCTCTTCTGAAAAGAAAATCCAGTCTAGGCAGAAAGCGCTGTCCGTGATTAGCCTGTGCGAACCACACAGGCTAGTTTGAGATAACACTTTACACACATGCATAAAGACAAGATTTCCCAGAACACAACTCAAAAATTTAAGGACAGTTGCTTTTTTGCACATTCTGATAAGCCCTTGTGGTATTCAAGATGATAACTACAATGCAAAGCATTTATGTAAGTGTTTAGTGTATAATGAAACAAACCAAACAATATACAATTTTATGAAGTTAAAGTATATAAATATAAATTTTCTAGGGACCTCATTTATTATTAAAATCAAAGTAAATAAATAGTTTTCCCTCAGATTAATCAGTAATAGTATGGCAGAGTTACACACTGATGGTGTAAATAACTTGGAACACAACAAAGGATGCATAAAATACATGAAACTTTACACATCAATATTTTTAATAAAACAAGCGATGTGTTTGTGAAACACTATGTCCCCATATATTTGACCTTAAAGGATGACCTTGCCTTGACCTTTCCCCACTCAAAATGTGCAGCTCCATGAGATACACATGCATGCCAAATATCAAGTTGCTATCTCCAATATTGCAAGTGTACATTAAATGAGCGATTTTGACCCATATATTTGACCGATGACCTTGAAGGATGACCTTGACCTTTCACCACTCAAAATGTGCAGCTCCATGAGATACACATGTATGACAAATATGAAGTTGCTATCTTCAATATTGCAAAAGTTATGGCCAATGTTGAAGTTGGCTACCCTTTTATGAGCTGCACAAAATACCAGCTCATGAGCAAACAACTGATTTGTGAAGCGATATAAATTAAAACTCCACGTATGTCATACAGTGTAAATATTAAATGCACATTTATTCTGCAAAAAAAGCACACTATAGTGGTGGGGGACATAAAAAAACAACATAAAATCCTAATACTGATTTTTATTAAAAAATGAGAACACAAACTTAATTCAATATTGTTAAAAGTTATGAATACTGTCGACATCTTACCCGCTTGTGGTTGAGGTATTTCAATTTGCTGATGTAGTCATTTTTGTGCAGCTCATGAAAGGGAAGCCACTTGCCCTGACTGTTTCCACAACTTTCCACCTCTGAGTTACTTCCCTTGTATATCATGTGCGGCCATTCCTCCTAAAATTATAACAACGAATAAAAGCACACCATTGAGATATTATTTTATCCCTTTTCCACTGCAAGTGGAGGCAATTGCCATAATCATGAATTGACTATTATGTGAAGGTCTGCAGCTGCTATTACTGTCCTCCATTTTGTTCTTTACATAATTATGTATAATTCACAGTCTAACCTTCCAGTGGTCATCTGGATTAAGAGGCCAGTCTAGATTCCTCTGAATCAGTAGTTATAACACCTGAATTGAATGTTCCACTGCTGTAAGGCAGCCAGCAACAAGCAGCAAGTATATTTCACAATGAAAGCCCTTTTTCACCATGTAAAGTGTTCAAGAAACAGTCATTTCAAGGTGTGAAAATTCATCATTGAAATTGATGAGGGTTGCGTGTGTCTAAGCATTTATTGTGCAAGGGGATAAAATACACTGATTGCTGTAGCCGCCATTGAAAGATGTTGCCTTCTCTGAGAAATAAACATGTAATATTAGGGTGTTGAGAAAGTTTGTTTTACATTGTATATAAAAATCTTTATACTAAAATATATCGGAGAAAGTTGCATGTTTTAAATAATTCTCACTAATTTGGTTATTTCAAATTAGAACTTTAAGGTACATGTACAGTAGTAATTATATACATAAATACCGATTTGACAAGAACATTTTGTAATCTTTCTTTAATAGAGTTCTCTAGATGCAAGTGGATGAACACATTACAGATTAATAACATTTCTTTATTAACCAGGGGTGTGATTGAGGCAAAGTCAGAGGGGAGGAAAATTCTGTTGACTGATTTTGACTACGCGAATGGCGCGCATAACGCAATGACAAACATAAAAACAGACATTAAAATAAACAACTTTTTGAACTTCATAACAATATTTCTTTATAAAAACCTGTTAAACTTCACATTAATCATACTGAGGATGCAAAGTAAACAGTTAAGTAAGTATTTATTGTGATCAATAGCAGCAGTTTTTCAATGTATTGAATGACAGTTAATAGACTAAATATAAACAAACACACTTGAGTGTTCTTCTGGTGTTAATGATGTATTAACTGAGTTAAATTAATATATTTAATTTGTTTACCTTTCAATATCTTGCATTTCACATCTTCACTCAGTTCAAAGCTATTTCAGTTAACTGAACAGTGTGACAAACATAATAAAGCAGAATATGCATATGAATCTGATTATACACAGACATAAAAAAAAACAAATCATGTTTGTCTATTTCCATGTTCGAACGATACTCTCTAAATTGTTTTACTTCGCGAGTAGACTACACTCCAATTTGCAAACACTGGTTTCCGTGACACAAATTCAGTGGGCACATTTCTTAACAAAATATGTGTTGCTTGTTTCTAAAACGTAGTCTTTTTTTTGACAAACACATTTCATTATTCCTATCAGACTAGGTGATGTCAGTCGTTTATTCGATTGCTATTTGTTTTTTCAATAATCTTAATTTTCTCTTCACAACGGCGCCATTTGCAAACAAATCACAAAACACATTTTAAGAACACGATTTTAATTGGAAGATTGGGAAACGACAGCCAATTATATGGCTCGTTTTAAAAATGCTTAGGCAGAATCTACCAGTGTAAAATGCGGAGAGATTTCGCGGGCCACGGATATTTCGGGCCGCTTATGAAATACGTCCGCGGAATCGGTGGTAGCCCCTCTCCCCCACATTTTTTTAAACGAATTTACGCAAATCTCAGAAGTGACATCCGGGACAACCCGATCCGCGGAAATCATTTAAGACAGGACATGATTGTGATGAATTTATCAGTGTTGTTGCTTTTGGTGTTTATTTAAGCCACCTGACTTAATAGGCTACTTTGACCACTTCCATAGACCAGCCATAGTAACACAGAATGCCAAGCCCAATTCAAGTATTTGTTTTATTTGATAAAGAAAACTTAAAAATCTTCTGTTCAAATTCATTCATCACTTACCCCTGCAACCCCTCCTTCCATCGGATGAATCAGGTAGGTCTCATTGTTCATCTGTATGACACCCCTGAAAATAGAGAATGCCAGAATTATAGGTTCACCCTGCTTAATCCACTGAAAGTAGCTTCAATACTGATGGTCTATGAAATCTACAAAGACAACATAAAGTCAGCACATGAGCCAGAGTCTGAAACAAAACATGTGCATTAAGTGCTATCCGAGATAAGCCTGTCGAGTCTGCACAGGCTAATGAGGGACATCACTTTTGGCTTTTATGGTACTTTTCATGTAAAAGAAGTCTCAGTCTGGGCTAAAATAGTCGTCCTTAATTAGCCTGTGCAGACTGCATCAAATCCCGTTTTACCAGAAAGAGCTGAAGGTACCCTTGCTATATTTTGTTTTATTATATACCTGTTTAATGCTTTTGACAAAATACAGGTTGTATCAATCGTTGAAATAAAAAATCCCGTATTACGCTACTCGCTGTTTCCAATTCCGTATTACCATACTAGCCGGACAACTTGGACACATTTAATGACGTCACATTTCACGCACCGAAAATAGAACTATTTTATATTCCGAAATATATTACGAAGTACATCGTGTGACGTCATTTCTGTGACAAAACACAATAGTTTTATCTAAACTCTGTAAGGACATGTCGGACATGGTGTTTTTTAACAGTAAACTCTGTGTTAAAAACGTATTTTGGAGTGTGTGTTTACCATGCATAAATGTATATTTCGATAGGAATACAATAAAATAGTGTGGTTTGAACTAAGTTTCGATAAAGACATGGAAGATAGAAGTGGAAGTGCATATCGTTTAAACGTTTTTGTTATAAACATCGGATTAAAGTTGTCAACTTTATTGTTATAAAAATTGGATTAATGATGGCATTAAGGTAAGCGTGTCGGAAACCTGTGTTTTCCCGGTTCGAATGTTAACACGTTAATTTACATAAATTGTATTCATACGCGTCTTAAATAAACTATGGCGTACCGTTTTAGTCATTGTTTTGTCAGTTTGTTTAAGTAAAAAATACATTTGTTAACTGTTTTCGTTAGTTGTTGTATATAATAAAAGGAATATTACGCTAGTCAATTGTTCCAAGAGTTTGTATCACTCTCGTGGCTTGTGCTATTTCGCATCACACTCGAGGCTCCGCCTCTCGTGTGATACGTCATTACACAAGCCACTCGAGTGATACAAACTCTTGGAACAATTGACAAGTGTAATATTCCGTATGTATGTGACTATTAAATAGCATGTGCATTTCGACGTTTAAGACATAACATAAGGACCTTAAGTGTGCTCCACAACTCCTACCATACATGCTTTTTGAATGCCGAAGCTTGGACTTTTTATTAAACCATAACCACTTAGATACATATTTTGATGCATTTGTAGTCCCTGAGAAAGTTACATTTTATTAAAGACCTTTCTTTAAGTTACTAGATTCACATTTTAAGGCTTCATTTTCAAACCTTAGATACTGATGAGCAGCAAGCAGCATAAAACCTGAACAGACTGCGAGTTACTCACAGGCTGTTCTACGGTAGTTTTATGCTGGTTGCACATAGTAATTTTTACTTTGCTTCTGAGGGGGAAAGTTAATTAAACACCTGCATGCCACAAAAACATAGAATGCTACCACAATGTGTTGGGCTTCAACAAAAAACATGATGCTCCCATCTACTTGCAAAAACATTATACAAGACCCAGTTCTGGTTCAATAAATAGATAACTGGACAAACAATGTCTGCATTGGCGGAAATTATACAATGAATAATTACATACAAAGTATAGGCCAGGAGAATCTTGACATGTATACTTCTATCACTATCAAGTTTCTTTTCTAATTCCTAGCCCACATCAATAATACACAAGACAGTCTGAATATTTCTTGCAGCGCAAACCAAATAACTGACTTTTATGTGGCATTTATAACTAGTATGTGACCTTCTGCCAAACCTTTTTGCAAAACATTGACAGGCTAATAGACAGACACATTTTGGCATGGTGTTAAGACGCAATAACAAACAGATAAGCTTTTATCTTATTTAATATTTGTTTTATCATTTTGTATGGAGCTTTTACTGAACTCTTTCCTGTGGAACTCCTTATTTTCGGTCTTACAGTTAATCATACGAAGGTGTGATGCTGCTATTTTGTTAGGCGATACATGGTTCCAAATGTAAATTGTTGTTTAAAAAACATTGTTTTGAGTAATATTAAAGAAAATATTTTTTGTTGTTCTGTTAGGGTGTAAGGAATGTTTGTTCACAGATTAACAAAAAAATCATTTCCCATCTTTAGCGTTCTGTTACATTTAATTGCTACATTAATTTTAACAATAAGGACTGCACATAATAATAATATTTAGTAAGGGATGAAATACACAATTCCAAAACAAAAACTAATTTAGTATAATTTAGAAACATAAAAAATTATTTGTTCAATACTTGTTAATGGTGGTTCCAGTTAAATCTCTGTGCAGAGGTTGATAGGTTACCGCACCTTTGACCAAAGAGGTTGATAGGTTACCGCACCTTTGACCAAAGAGGTTGATAGGTTACCGCACCTTTGACCAAAGAGGTTGCCCTGCCATTTTTAGTCTTGCTCAATCCTTAATCTACAGGCGACATTTATTGCTAAATCTTAATTGGGCGAATTTTATCGAAATGATGTCTGATGAAACTAACTACTCAGAACATTTGAGCCGTGTTCTGAGAAAACAGGGCTTGCATGTGCGTTAAGTGTCATCCCAGATTAGCCTGTGCAGTCCCCACAGGCTAATCAGGGATGACACTTTCCGCTTTTATGGTATTTTTTGTTTCAAGGAACTCCCTTATTACGGAAAATCAAGTTAAGGTGAACACCGCTCAGGTGAGTGCCCTAGGGCCTGTGGCTCTCTTGTTTAACCCATTTATGCCAAGTGGACTCTCCCATCCTTCTAAATTGGATCAATTTATTTCCAAAATTATGTCTAGTATATATTTATTTCTATATTTAGAATATTTCTTACAGAAATTCCTTTAAGCAAACAGCGCATCATGCGGCGTCTCATCTGGGTCTACGCTGTTTGCCAAGGCCTTTTTTCTAGAAACTAGGCATAAATGGGTTAATAAGCTTCCAAAATCTTTCCACTAATTTCTTATTTTCTTCATGGCACAAGAGACATACATATTTTTCAAAATTTTTAGTTTATTCTTGATCTGGTTGAGCTATTTCCTGTTTGAATGTTCTAATTCTCGATAATATTGCGATAACTACCTGTTAAGCTTTTGGCTTTGCACTCCCATGAGGTGAGAACATTGAAAAACATTTTATGTGAAAGAATTTCTTGCTGAATTTTTTAAGCTTTATTTTTTTTCCCTTGATTGATATTGTCAGTAGGGATGGGCACCTGCTAATCTGTGCCTGTCTTCCTGCTATTAAACATGCTTTGAAATATAGCGCAAAATATAGTGGTGGATAGCCAAGATTTAAATCTTAATGGTACATACTCTACAATCCGTGAATGATTTTTATGTGCTGGCATTTTAAACTACCCTACTGTTTTTTTTCCTCACTTGTTTATTTTCCAACAATTGCTTGGTAGATATAACATAAGCATACATGGTGCTCGTATCTTTATTTAAAATCTGGCTGGAATATTGCGTCTTATTTAAAGCTTGCTAGAATATTGCCTGAACATATAAATAATAAGTATACTGATTGATATTTAAATACCATTGCTCATAATGGTCATCCAAACATGAACATATTGATATCTGTTAATGTTGTATGTATCAGTAACCAATAAGAACCAAATCAGACTTCAACAAGAACTCTTTGAGTCAGATGCAGAATGACAGGTTTTCTGTTTTTAACAAAACCAAGTAACTTGTACAACAAAGTTGAAAAACTTGAAGCATATCAAATATCATAAAATAAATTATTAAATCAAGTGTGCATTCACATTTTATAGTTCCTGGTATTAAATCAAGTGTGCATTCACATTTTATAGTTCCTGGTATTAAATCAAGTGTGCATTCACATTTTATAGTTCCTGGTATTAAATCAAGTGTGCATTCACATTTTATAGTTCCTGGACGTAGTGTGTATTCATATTTTATAGTTCCTGGACGTAGTGTGTATTCATATTTTATAGTTCCTGGACGTAGTGTGTATTCATATTTTATAGTTCCTGGACGTAGTGTGTATTCATATTTTATAGTTCCTGGACGTAGTGTGCATTCATATTTTATAGTTCCTGGACGTATAGATTTTGCACTGTTTTTAAGTGACTAAACATCATTAAATTTGCTTTATTGGCATGTAAGAATTCACAAAGATTATTGTCCAATCAAACTTTATGACTCAGAAACATATTATTTTAACTATTAGTAACACTGAATGCTTCCTTCAATAGCCTTCAATCTCCTGACAAACTGACAGCCTTCGGGACCATAATAGTTGTATGTTTTGCTGAAGAGTTCTGTCTAGAATTACTTTCAGGAAACTGTAACTGACAAGGGCTGTGCAAATGTCACGGAGTTAATTGGTATTAAATAAACCTGGAATAAAAATATTTATTTTCAGTATTGGTTGGGTTGGAGATCATACCTGTTGAATGATTGATTTGCAAGAGAAGAGGAAATGTCTGATCTCTAATGGCCATGTAGCATGACAGGGTGTTTTGTAGAATTTGATTTTTTATTGATCTGATGGTTTCTTCATTTGTATAACACACATGGATTGCATAAGGAATACAAAGACAAACAGCTGTGTATGTCCAGATTATTAACTTTCATAATAAAACATATGACTAAGTGCCATGCACAGAGAAATATGATATTTACAGTTTTAGCACATTATTAAGAAATGTGTAGTGAAAATATTGAACAAGTAAAACAACTTATATGTAATAGAAACATTGATAACAGAAGAAATGTAATGATTATAGTAGCTTGTTATAATTACCAATGAGAAAAATGAGCATCGGCTTTAGCATTATTCTACTTTCAAGTGATGATAAACAATGGAAAAGTAATTATTAAATTAAATTTATTGTAAATTATACTTTCTTGAGGTGTACATCAAGGTTCACAACTTCATCTTTCTCTCTGTGAAAAAGCATTTTAGTGAAATAAGATCCCTTGGAAAATAAGAAAAAATCTGAAGAAAAACTTCCGTTATATTATAACACATTCATACATGGGAGTAAGAGACAAGAATAATATGGTGTTTTTGTTTCCATAATTTAAAAAATTCATACTATATTTCTTCTGTAACATTTACACGATACAATTCCCCCTGACATGTTGTCATTTGCAAATTACTTGGGGAATTGTTGTCAACCAGGACAGAATCTTTGAGATTATTACAGCTGATCTGTGAAAAGGGAGTTAAATGCAAGTGCGAAAAGTGTCGTCCCAGATTAGCCTGTGCAGTCTGCACAGGCTAATCAGGGACAACACTTTCCGCCTTAACTAGACTTTCCCTAAGAACTAAGAAGTCTTCCTTTAAACAGAAAATATCATACAAGCGGAAAGTGTCATCCCTGATGAGCCTCTGCTGACTGCACAGGCTAATCTGGAACGACACTTCAAGCACATGCATTAAACCCCTTTTTCACAGAGCCCGGCCCATTTGTATTCTTCTGAACACCCTGAAATCAGTCTCAGATGTTCACAAGCATGCTGGGAAATTTGTCGTCTGCTGGGAAATTTGTCGTCTGCTAAAATGTCGTCTGCTGAATTTCTAAAATTAGCATTTTCTTTGATTTTTTTTCCAAAGAATACTATCAGAATAGCAAACAGTTTGGATCCTGATGAGACGCCACATTCTATGGCGTCTCATTTGGATCCAAAGATTATTACAGCTGATCTGTGAAAAGGGAGTTAAATGCAAGTGCGAAAAGTGTCGTCCCAGATCAGGGACAACACTTTACGCCTTAACTAGACTTTCCCTAAGAACTAAGAAGTCTTCCTTTAAACAGAAAATATCATACAAGCGGAAAGTGTCATCCCTGATGAGCCTCTGCTGACTGCACAGGCTAATCTGGAACGACACTTCAAGCACATGCATTAAACCCCTTTTTCACAGAGCCCGGCCCATTTGTATTCTTCTGAACACCCTGAAATCAGTCTCAGATGTTCACAAGCATGCTGGGAAATTTGTCGTCTGCTGGGAAATTTGTCGTCTGCTAAAATGTCGTCTGCTGAATTTCTAAAATTAGCATTTTCTTTGATTTTTTTTCCAAAGAATACTATCAGAATAGCAAACAGTTTGGATCCTGATGAGACGCCACATTCTATGGCGTCTCATTTGGATCCAAACTGTTTGCAAAGGCCTTCAAAATTCGGTTCCAGCACTGAAAGAGTTAATATGTTTTGATGTCAGTAAGTGAGAGAGAAATCTATTGAATGAGTCAGGGCCGTTTATTGCATGTTAAATGATTTATGTACAGCACTGCTGCTAAGAAAACTAGAATTGTAAGATTTTTTCTGAGCAGATATTTAGCAGAATGCTTTACTAATCAATAAAAAAGAAATGATGAAAAAACATTATTGGTGTTAGAGTGTTACAATTTCTTATAGTCAATGTACATTAGTTTGTATATGTTCACATTGTACCAGTGTGTTCTGTACCTTGTAATGTAACCAAGCTCAGCAAAATCAATGATCTGTTAGATAACTAAAAAGCTGCCAAAATTTACTGAATATTTTGTCTAAGCACAAGCGGAAAACATTCTTGCCAAGTCAAATGTGAAATAATGCTGACAAAAGTATAAGAACAAATTAGCCATTAGCTTTTAGCTATAAAAACAACAAACAAGTAACCCCTAGGGTTGGACAAACTTTGAACCCATGGGATTGATTTGAAAAAAAGTAAGTAGAGGACCATCATAATTATGTTGTCGCACATCAAGTATTAAACACCTAACCCTTGTGGTTTCATATATTTGTAATTGTTATAGTTATATACTTTAAACTTTTAAACTCAGTAATATGTCTACCCACTCATAAGTTGAAGGATATAAATATGGTATGACAATTTGCTGTTATGTGTTTGTTAACTTTTTAAATCAGGTAAAAATTACAAAGAAAATGGGAAAATGAAAATCAGCATCAATAAAATTGTGAATCCGTCAATTTCATTCACATGGCACAACTATCTTATCAAGCATTTCAATTGTATAAAATAATCCAGATATTATGAATAATAATAATGTAGTTAAATATCTCATAACCTTGCAATTACTAGTAATAATCCAAAGAAAAAAACTGTTGCCATTATAATTACACTTTGGACTTGAGTAAGTGTCCAAAGAATTATACTCCCGAGACTATTTGATTTCCATAAAGATGAATGTAGAAATCACTGATTACAAATGCGCTGCTCTCTGTGAAGGGGGTCTAAAGCATGTGCGTAAAGTGTCATCCCAGATTAGAATGTGCAGTCCTCACAGGCTAATCAGGTACAACACTTTCCGCCTAAACTAGATTTTTCTAACAAGAGACTCTTTAAAATTATATTATCATTAAAGCAGAAAGTGTCGTCCCTGATTAGCTTCATGTGCGGACTGCATAGGATAATCTAGGACGACACTTTACACACATGCATTAAACCCCCTTTTCACAGAGCACTGCCCATATCTAGCCAAACTAATGTATTATCTACCCAATAAACAAAGAAAGTAATCTAGAAAACACTTCAGCTTATCAAGGATTAAAATTATTTTTTTTAATGATTTGGAGGTTGAGAAAAAAAACTTTCTATGATTTACATGAAGACCTCTTTGTTTTTGATTTTGATAAATACTACAAAATCTCATTTATAACAAAACATTCAAATATGTTTAGTTTATTTAGGCATTTGATGATCTTAAAAGTCAATAATTGCAAACCCTTTCATGAAGACATCAATTGTATAAGAACAAAATTAAACTGAGATAACCAGAATGTCTGAAAAATAAACAAAGGTAATAAGAATAATTAGCAGAATTGCCAGCTCATGGCCATGAGCAAATTCTCTCATTCAATACTTTTTCATGGTGAAATTGTCATTAAATGCTGTCTTCATTTAGCATCTTTTAAAAATGGAAATGGCAAATGAGTCATTTACAGTCAAGATGTGAACATCTTGGTGAAAAATCTTGGTAATGAATTGTATAACATTATCAATCCATTATAAAAATGTAGAATTAATATTAGAATGCAGATACTTTTTCTAATGGTAATATTGAAAATGCTTTTGCGTTTATAAAATTCATAAGAAAGTCACAGTGATGAAGTTGCAGCTTTATGATTTCAGAACACAGGTACTAAAGGGCATTCAAATGAGTGAAAATAATAATTAAACAACATTTCTGTCAATACACATAATGCCAGTTGAGTCTTTCAAGATAATGAATCAAATATGTATTTCACACAGCCAGTTGAATAATGCAAGGATGTTAAGTGTTGTCCCACAGCGATTTTCCTTGTCCAATTGGGAAAAGTACCCGTACCGGTCCGATTGGGAAAAATTGAGTCGTGAAAACCTCAAAATTGGGAAAAATCGAGTCGTGAAATCCTGAAATTGGGAAAATCGCGTCGTGAAGTTTGGGTCTTATTGAATACATCATACAGTTCATACTCAATTGAACATACCCATTTAAATAATCATTTGCAGGCATGCCTTAATGACCATTAAGTTATAAAGTTTATATAAATAACAAAATATTATAAAGAACACACCAAATCAATTACTAGTTGTTTTAATCTCTTTTAAAGCAATGTCTCTCTCTTTCATTTTTGTGAAAATTTCAACAATCTTTGATGTTTGATCATCACTCAGTTGCTTGCATCCCGCCCTGCACAGCATCATTATTGCTGTCAATGTGTCCTGTGATAGATGGTTCCGATTGGTTTTTTGGCATAATATTTGCTATTATGACTCATTTCAAACTACGATAAGGTTACAAACCGACGTAAAACAGTACGCTGGCTGCCTGGCAAAAGAACCGGAAACAGTAACAACTCTATTGATTGAATGCGCTGAATAATAAAACCCGAAATTAATCGAGCGCGTGGTTACACACAACTATACGATTTTCTTTGTTCGCTCGCCGAAAGTTGGTTTTTTACGAAACTTTCTATCGTTTTGAGAAAAAATTCGGACGCTGATTGGGATTTTTCCAGATGCCGATTGGGAATTTGGGAATTTTCGCTCGATTGGGAAAGTACCGTTTTGGGAATTTGGGATTTTTCGTTCGATTGGGAAAGTACCGTTTACCGGTACTTTATAAAGAAGGAGGAAAATCGCTGTCCCAGATTAGCCTGTACTGTCTGCACAGGCTTATCAGGGACAACAGTTTCTGTAAAAAAAACTGATTGTTGCAATAGAGACTTCCTTAAAACAAAAAAAGACCATAAAAGCAGAAAGTGATATCCCTGGTTAGCCTGTGAGGATTGCACAGGCTAATCTGGGATGACAATTGAAGCATATGCATTAAGTCCTGTTTTCACAGAGCAAGTCTCAGCTGTTTTTATTTTACACTGTATGTTGCTGAAAGCATCAAGATGACACATGTGGACACCACATTGAAACATGGTACTTTTTATGGTTTCCTTTACTCTGTAGTGACTCACCAGAGAGATTTTACTGGTGATTTGATCCACTATTACTCTGATGTGAGAGCAATATTGATTTCTCTTAAAGCAGATGGCTACTGATGCAGGCACACAGCATTTGTAACTCTTCCCATCATATCAAAATTAATGCAAGATAAAAATGCCAGTAGCAATTTGCTGATTAGCTTTACAAAGATTTCTTTTTCGATTTGTATTCACTTTATCAATATGAAACAGCCATCACAGCTATTAATGTTATAATAATATTCATTCTTGATATTAACTGGAAACAGAATGTTCTTTTTTTTTTCTTTCTTGCAATTGATGGATAATTCCTCACAAATTATCAATTTAGGTAATGCATATATAACTTTGATACTTTTTACAATATTCCTTCATTCTAGGAAAACTGGACTTCATGCATGTGCATAGTGTTGTCCAAGATAAGCCTGTCTGCGCAGGCTAATCAGGGACAGCACTTTATGCTTAAGTGGTATTTTTTCATTTAAAGTGAGAGTTTTGGAAGCATAACTCCAGTTCAGGCGGAAAGTAATGTACATGAATCTGATGATTATCCTGTCCCCACATCACAATATCAGCTTACCGTATTCCCTGACAGGTGGACACGGCCACTGCGGACCACTCATCCCTCCTCACAGTGCCCCAAACATCACAATATCAGCTTACCGTATTCCCTGACATGTGGACACGGCCACTGCGGACCACTCATCTCTCCTCACAGTGCCCCACACATCACAATATCAGCTTACTGTATTCCCTGACATGTGGACACAGCCACTGCGGACCACTCATCCCTCCTCACAGTGCCCCACACATCACAATATCAGCTTACCGTATTCCCTGACATGTGGACATGGCCACTGCGGACCACTCATTCCTCCTCACAGTGCCCCACACATCACAATATCAGCTTACCGTATTCCCTGACATGTGGACATGGCCACTGCGGACCACTCATTCCTCCTCACAGTGCCCCACACATCACAATATCAGCTTACCGTATTCCCTGACATGTGGACATGGCCACTGCAGACCACTCATTCCTCCTCACAGTGCCCCACACATCACAATATCAGCTTACCGTATTCCCTGACATGTGGACATGGCCACTGCTGACCACTCATCTCTCCTCACAGTGCCCCACACATCACAATATCAGCTTACTGTATTCTCTGACAGGTGGACACAGCCACTGCGGACCACTCATCTCTCCTCACAGTGCCCCACACATCACAATATCAGCTTACCGTATTCTCTGACAGGTAGACACAGCCACTGCGGACCACTCATCCCTCCTCACAGTGCCCCACATAACACAATATCAGCTTACCGTATTCCCTGACATGTGGACACGGCCACTGCAGACCACTCATCTCTCCTCACAGTGCCCCACACATCACAATATCAGCTTACCGTATTCCCTGACATGTGGACACGGCCACTGCTGACCACTCATCCCTCCTCACAGTGCCCTGGTAGTAGCAGTGCTCCACCGTCTGAAACACATAACATGTAATATAAATATGAGCCTAGTTCTCGGAAAACCAGGCTGAATTCATATGTGTTAAAAATTGTCCCAGATAAGCCTGTGCAGTCTGCAAAGGTTGATCAGGGAAAACACTTTTCGCTCAACCAAATTTGTTTTGTTCAAAGGAAGTCTCTTCTAGATAAAAAACTAATCTAGGCAGAAAGGGTCATTCATGATTGGCCTGTACAGACTGCTTGGGATAATCAAGGTCTGCACATTACGCACAAGCATGGCTATACGACTACTTGGGCTTATAAAGGATGACATTTTACACACATACATGGCTATACGACTACTTGGGCTTAAAAAGGATGACACTTTACACGCATGCATGTCTATACGACTACTTGGGTTTATAAAGGATGACACTTTACACACATGCATGGCTATACAACTACTTGGGCTTATAAAGGATGACACTTTACACACATGCATGTCTATACGACTACTTGTGCTTATAAAGGATGACACTTTACACACATGCGTGGCTATACGACTACTTGGGCTTATAAAGGATGACACTTTACACACATGCATGGCTATACAACTACTTGGGCTTATAAAGGATGACACTTTACACACATGCATGGCTATACGACTACTTGGGCTTATAAAGGATGACACTTTACACACATGCATGGCTATACGACTACAGTACAGGCAACGTGTACTTTGACAAACGCCACTCGTCGCGGTGTTCATTTTACGGTGTTCGCTTACCAAACGACCCCCGCGATGGGTGTTCAGATCAAATATTCGCCGCGGACCCATTATATCTACCGCGGTGTTCATCGTGTTAGCAAAAAAAAAATAATTAAATATAAATGTAAATTATTGATCCCTTTCATTTAAAGCGGGTATTTACGTTGTTGTCAAATATTTATGAATTTATATAAAATGTGTAATAAACTTATTATATATATATTTAAATATAAATTAAAATAAAAGTTAAGAAGAACGTGTCGAAAAATGCGAAATAAGCCAGATATTTAATTCTGAAATTTAAAACGGCTGTGCAGCCGAATTCGCTAGCATGTAAACCATACATGTACGATGTGAATCTAAACTTAGTTTAACGGTTTATTTGAATTCCTGCAACGATATCTATTCATACGACACACGAACACTAACTCCGATCCTAATGCAAAGACGAATGCTTCGGTTATTGTAGGAAAATATGTACGTCACAATCGACTCGGGGCGCTAATTTGTCTTTGCTGCATTTTATGAAATTCGGCTTTAATGTGTAATTTTTCTTGCCTATTTTGTGTTATTGTAACATATTTTATCAATGTATTACAATTAAACACATATCAAAAATTGTATATACCCGCTTTAAGCGATAATGAATACAAGTAAATATAGTCTATTTTTATGTACATGCTGGTCGAAGGATATTTTAAGAATTTAACGTAATATTATGCGCATCTAACAATATATGCAATGTTTATAGGTGTCTATCGCAACCGTCGGTTATTTATTGGTGTTGTCACTTTACATAAACTTATATCTATGAATGCATCATCAACATTCTAAAACGATATCCCGGAAAAATCAAAAAATCATTTGAATATCAATTGTACTTTCGTTATGATTAGGGGTACGATGTAAACCTAAATTTCATTTTAGTGCAGATTCATTCATACGACACAAAGACACAAATTTGTTTTACGGATCATTTCGGCTTAGAGGACTGAACTGTCATGAAAAATATCGAATATTATATTTTTTTATTAACCACTGGAAGCAAGACGAGTTGTAGATAATTTAAAGTGATGGGCATTTTGTTACTGTTGAATTGAGCTGAAAAGAAACGGGTGAAAACAATAAGTTATAATGAATGTGGTATCTGAAATTATCTACAACTCATCTTGTTACCGGTTGTTTATAAAACATTTATATTATTTTCGATATGTTACATGACTCACCCATCCCTCTAACCTGAAATGATCCGTAAAACCAAATTGTGTCATTGTGTGGTATGAAAGAATCTGCATGAAAACTACATTTAGACTCGCATCGTACATCGATTCATTTCTGTCGTAAGTTGTCAAAACGAAAGTACGGTTGATATTCAAATGGATTATTTTTCTTTTCGGGATATTGTTTAATTATGTTGATGCTGCATTAACAAATACAAGTGTATATCGAGCGAAAACACAAAAAACAAACAACGGTTACGATACACACCTACATTGTATATTGCAAATACTGTTAGTTGCCCATAATATCACTTTAAGAACGCATACATTTGCACATACATGTAGTTTATTATGTTCATTTGTACATTGTACATGTAAATTTAAAACTCTTGAATGACCATCGCAGACAGGTATTACATGTATCAATGGCCGCGCGGCATTGCGGTGATCACGGGTGTTCCAGTTAATGATAGCGTGCAATCGCGGCGATTTTGGGTGTTCGCCGAACACCGCGGTCAGTAGTGTGTCCGCCCCCCGCGAAATGTCACCCATCGGGAAAATTGAACACCGCAGACACGCGTTTTTGTCAAAGTACACGTTGCCTGTACTGTACTTGGGCTTATGAAGGATGACACTTTACACACATGCATGGCTATACGACTACTTGTGCTTATAAAGGATGACACTTTACACACATGCATGGCTATACGACTACTTGGGCTTATAAAGGATGACACTTTACACACATGCATGGCTATACGACTACTTGGGCTTATAAAGGATGACACTTTACACACATGCATGGCTATACGACTACTTGGGCTTATAAAGGATGACACTTTACACACATGCATGGCTTTACGACTAATTGGGCTTATAAAGGATGACACTTTACCCACATGCATGGCTATACAACTACTTTGGCTTATAAAGGATGCGACTACTTTGGCTTATAAAGGATGACACTTTACACACATGCATGGCTTTACGACTACTTGGGCTTATAAAGGATGACACTTTACACACATGCATGGCTATACGACTACTTGGGCCTATAAAGGATGACACTTTACACACATTCATAGTTTTCCCAGAGTGAAGCTCATATATGTACAAAAAAAATATTTGTTTAAACATAACGTGCAAGCCTATTCTATTATTGAGTCAGATCCTCCAACATATAGTGGAAGCCTATTCTATTATTGAGTCAGATCCTCAAACATATAGTGGAAGCCTATTCTATTATTGAGTCAGATCCTCAAACATATAGTGGAAGCCTATTCTATTATTGAGTCAGATCCTCAAACATATAGTGGAAGCCTATTCTATTATTGAGTCAGATCCTCCAACATATAGTGGAAGCCTATTCTATTATTGAGTCAGATCCTCAAACATATAGTGGAAGCCTATTCTATTATTGAGTCAGATCCTCAAACATATAGTGGAAGCCTATTCTATTATTGAGTCAGATCCTCCAACATATAGTGGAAGCCTATTCTATCATTGAGTCAGATCCTCAAACATATAGTGGAAGCCTATTCTATCATTGAGTCAGATCCTCAAACATATAGTGGAAGCCTATTCTATTATTGAGTCAGATCCTCCAACATATAGTGGAAGCCTATTCTATCATTGAGTCAGATCCTCAAACATATAGTGGAAGCCTATTCTATCATTGAGTCAGATCCTCAAACATATAGTGGAAGCCTATTCTATCATTGAGTCAGATCCTCAAACATATAGTGGAAGCCTATTCTATTATTGAGTCAGATCCTCCAACATATAGTGGAAGCCTATTCTATCATTGAGTCAGATCCTCAAACATATAGTGGAAGCCTATTCTATCATTGAGTCAGATCCTCAAACATATAGTGGAAGCCTATTCTATCATTGAGTCAGATCCTCAAACATATAGTGGAAGCCTATTCTATTATTGAGTCAGATCCTCAAACATATAGTGGAAGCCTATTCTATCATTGAGTCAGATCCTCCAACATATAGTGGAAGCCTATTCTATCATTGAGTCAGATCCTCAAACATATAGTGGAAGCCTATTCTATTATTGAGTCAGATCCTCCATCTACTGTCAATAATCATTACATTCCATAAAATTTACAGCATGATAATCAATTTGTTTTTATGATTTTTTATTAAGACTGCAAATCAAACAGACAAAAATAAACAAACAAAAAAGTTTAAATGCAGCCACAACCCAGCCAATCATCCAATGAACATTTTGTTTTAAAATACTTTATGTTAGACCTTAATTAAAACAAAAGTACCACAATAAAGTGCTCATTGGAAGTGCACTATTTGTAGAAGACTTGTCCTGATGTTTCTTTACACTTTGTGACCCATATTAAAAAATAACCTTGATTTTGTCAAGATAAACATGCTAAACATGTTTTATCAAGATCGAGTTCAATATGGCTTCTAGAAATGCAATATAGTTTTCAAAGATTTTACCTAGTAACATTTTTTTTGTACACACATGGCCCAGTTTTGCACCTGGCCTAGATAAGTTTTGAACCTGACTTAAAAAAAAATTGAACCTGACCTAGATAAGTTTAGAACCTGACCTAGATAAGTTTAGAACCTGACCTAGATATCGTCAAGATAGTTCTGCAAAAGTTTCATCACCATTTGGTCATAAATGTGACTTCTAGAAACGTTGCAAGGTTAACACATATATGATCACCCATATTTTACGATACTGCGATGCTAATGCATTGCAGCAGATAAATATTATGGTGTTTGTATTTGTAAGAAGTATCTTTTGGGTAAACTAAAATCATAAGAAATAAAACAAATTTCTTGTTTCCTCTTCATATTTCAGCAATTAATTTAAGCATCTTTGATGTTCAAAGCTAGCAAACCGGTAACGGTAATTGCTTTTTTGGCAGTTACAAAAAGTATATACTTGTTCCCCAGATCTAAATTCTGGGAGAACAGGCTGGAAAAACAATCACAAATATCTGTGCTTCATCAATCACTGAAAATTGGCACTGTCATAGCTAATCTGTTTTAAATCTCTTCAAAAGTATTTATCCAACACATATCTTAACAAATGTTCAATTTTTTTGGGGCAATTAAGTTTTATTCCCTCAACCACTTGTCTATTTTATGATAAGAGAATAATAATTTAAAGTTAACAATTTTTGTATCACTTGATCTATCAAGTAATGTAAGTGTGTATTTAAGTGCTAGTGCTAATACCTTCAAATTCTTTAATACATAAAGTAATCAAGTTGATGAGAACTGTAAAGATGCTATACACACAAAATATCAAACAGACACAATACCAGCAAATATCTGAATGTAATAGGCATGCAGGATATAATTATTAGACAAACATAACATTAAACTGCCCCCCCCCATTAGTAAAGGCAAAAAGTAAAACTACTGACCAGTTATAGAAGACAAGAAATATCTTTAAAAAAGATAAACGGCGTTGATAGTTCAATGAATGAGATCAATGATAGCGAATGTCTTTTTCTGTGCAGTTCATAGCTGCATCACACGCAGTAAGGGATGTTACGCGGAGTTTTCGCGGCTTATTTTACATTATTACATATTGCTGGTCATAAACCTTTAGATACAAAACAGAAAACCAAAAGAAGAATGGAAGTTAAATTAAAACATACGAGTCAACCGGCCACACGCGAAGTATCCGTATTTATAGGCGCGTTCTTCGAACAAACCTGTTTTAGTGGTTTGTCGGGCATTGCTATATGATTCGATTATTAACAGTTTTGAGAATCATCGCGCTCATGCTTAATACAATAGTCAATATGGTGGAATAATTATTGTTAAATTAATCTAAAATAATATTTATCATTGTATTGTTGAAAACACATTAATAATTTATTATTGACATATCATAATTATATTGCTGAATATCTTCATTTAACATATTTCTGGTCTAAAGAAAATTCCAGGTCACCTAGTTCACGGATAGAGTCTTTATTATATAACGATTATTTTACTGGCTGCGAACTCCGGTGATGAACTGTATATAAACTCTGACTTTCACACACTGGCCGCGAATTGACCCGAAACCTCGCTGGTTGAAATGCAATGCATAGCCTTTAGTATAAACGCTTTTGCGCTGGTAATTCTCCGAAAATAAAAGGTGTACGCACAAACTGTATTTATGTCGAGAATTGATTGTAAAACTGTTCTATCTATTGAGCCTTTTCATTAGAGATAAAATTGTTTCATGCAGTAAAACAGTGTTACAATAACGCGGATATGTTTCCAATGTTCTGGTGTTATACTCAAATCAGCCAATGGAATAAATGAAGTGTATTCATTCGTACCTAGCCGCGGGAAATTTTATTTGAATATTATTGGACACTTACAAAGGTCAGGTCAGGTGAAAAGCTGGCTTAATACAGCTTACGCCGAAAAAACAAATCATCTTACAATGCCAAACTTGACTGCGATGTGAAACAGTATACTACATCAATTACCTTTTTGGTAAGAGGTATTCAATCAATAACAAAACTATGTTCATCAGAATTATCATTTTTACAACAACATTGTTTTTTAATACCACTGGCCCAACCTTTTGTAAAAGGTATTCAATCAATAACAAAAATATGTTCATCAAAGTTATCATTATTACAACAAAATTGGTGTTAAATACCACTGATCCAACCGGATGCAATAATTCCACTCTAAGCTTTATGTAACCCAAAGGGTTGGTGAGAGTTGCAATGCGTCATCTTTTGTCCAAAGGTGCAAAATTTGATCACCACTGAAAATGCTAAGGAACACTGATACTTCAAAAACTTATCAGTCTTTACCGTTTAAAGCTCAAACTCATGCAAATGGTACTATTAAATCAAGAAATAATTGCTTTTTATTTACTTTGTTATTTTTCAGCACGCTCTATCCACGGTTGGGAAACGGTCGCAATGTTGCCGACAAAAAGTGTTGCTACCGGTAAGGTCGCAGTACATCAATCTTTTGCACATCGTGATATTTGATGTAACCTAAGTTGATAACTATGTCGAACAGGTGCCAAATATTTACACTGTTCCAAATTTCAAAATTAAAATGTAAGCAAGATTAGAGTGTTGAAACGTTGTCATGTTTTTAAACCTTAATTACTGATGAGCAGCAAACAGCATAAAACCTGAACAGACTGCGAGTTACTTGCAGGCTGCTCTGGTTTTATGCTGGTTGCAAAAGCCATTTTCATTTTGCTTCTTATGGGGGGAAAGGCTAAACACTAGCACCAGAGCACAAAACTTACTCCAAGAAACATCAAAATAGGAAGATTTAAAACAAGCAATTATGTTTTATTGTTCATAAACAATCTTCCCTGCCAGATGCCAACTATTATTACATGGTACTGAGGCATTGTTGAGGATGCCAAGCTATCAGGAGGCAAAGACCCATGAAATATCAGAGAGTAGAGTGTGGATTTCAGCATACTTGGGAAAGATTTAGTGGGAAATAACATGGTGGGCTTAATGCATGTGTGTAAAGTGCACTTTCCACTTATATGCATATATTTGTGTAAGTCTCTTCAAAAACAAAAATTTAGTCTCTGCAGAACCTATTTTCCCTGATAAGCCTGTGCAAGTTATAAGTAATATTGCGGCACCCTTCTTTTTCATCCTGGTAAAATATCCCTCACAAAAATGAACTAAAATTGTAACAATGGTGCTATACAGCAAGGAACAACATGGCATTAGGTTCTACATCAGATTGCCTTTCTTCAGTTGCATGTGTTGTTGATAAATGGTGGGTGTAGGCAAACAATTTACAATGAAATCAAAGACACATCATCTGTCTGTTGAACCAAGAATAAAAGAGATAGCTGAAAGGCTCCAGGTCTCCAATATCAAGGAAACATGACTTGAGGGGAAACCTGCAATCACAAGAGCAACAAATAGTCTCTTAGATCACAGCAGGCCTGTAATGTCTGTGTTAGCTGGCAGGGATTATTCCGCTAGGAATTGTGATTGATGATCGCTGGGTATTCAGTGCGGTGCAGCAGGAAAAATACAACAGCATGCTAACTATGAAGTTTGCTGGTTTGATCTCCGAGTTAACAGCATTCCTGATTCTAGCTTTTCAAAGTGTGTTTTGTAATACAGATTGAAAAAGATTGCTTAAAAGAATTTAGCTATTCTTTTGAGTTAAGAAACAGATCATTTTTACAGTTTTATTATCCAATTTAGTGGTATGTGCTAGTGAAAATATTATTTGATTAGTTTAAACCTATTTATTTCAGCTTGATTGCATCAACAGCCAAAGGCTAATTGAAATACTTTCAAGTTTATTTCCTGGGTAGAACCAGTACTTGTTGTCTTTGAGGGAGATCTAAACAACACTCTCAACAGTGGGATTGAACCCTTGACCTCCCCGTGGCTAGGCTGACACCATATCTGCTACACCATTGAACCCATGACCTCCCTGTGGCTAGGCTGACACCATATCTGCTACACCATTTCATCCTCATGAATGCTATTAAATAATCTTTGTAATAGTATTTAATTTTTAAATTATCTTAAGAATTTTAGTTCAGAACAAACAAAAAATCTTCATTTATTGTTTCGATAGACATTCCAGCAAGTCATCCTTGTCTTATGCATATTTCACAAGGTATTAAACCCTAATACTTTGAATTGACAGTTCAAAGGTAGGGATTCCAATCATTTTATGTTAATAGTAATTTAACTGGACCTCCCTTAATGGAAGTACTGTATTATCCCTCTTACAATTGCAATATAGCATGTGTTACGCATTGTAGGTGTATCTTAATTCTTATGGGCTGTATGTTCATTTACAACATTGTTTTTTCTTATACTATAACTACCATAGTTTTGCTGTAAACATTATTTGAGTCGGGCTCTGTGAAAATGGGGTTTATTGCATGTGCGTAAAGTGTCATCCCAGATTAGCCTGTGCAGTCCACACAGGCTAATCAGGGACAACACTTTCCACCTTAATGGGATTTTTGCTAAGAAGAGACTTTCTTTAAACAAAAATATTATAAAAGCGGAAAACGTCATCCCTGATTAGCCTGAGCTACTTTAAATAAAAAAACAGCAACATAAAATCAGAAAGAATCGTCCCTTATGAGCCTGTTTGTACTGCACAGGCTACTCCGAGATGACACTTTATGCACATCAATTAAACACCGTGTTCCCTGATCAAGGCTCATTTGGTATATTTTTGCATAAGATGTTCTGAGGGTTCTGAGAAAACTGGGCATAATGCACTTGCAGTCCGCACATGCTAATCAGGGATGACACTTTCTGCCTGAATGGGATTTTTGCTAAGAAGAGACTTAATTACACAGCAAGCTTTTTGTAACAATTAGTTTTTTCCCTTAGAACTATTTTGTCAATTAGTTTTTTACAATTTGATCAAAACATACATATATTTCTGGTTCAAATTAGCGCTTCATTTTTGGATATTGGTAATTCTCAGCAATTCTTATTCCAATTAAGTCATTATAAATTCACGCTGACAATGGTTGTTTTTGGATATAAGTACTTATTGTACATTGACAAATGGATGATGGAGTCATTTGTTTGAACCAGTTTCAACACTCCTGCCTTTCAGTCTCAGAGCTCACCTACATTGCCAAACCCTCTCCATCAACAACAAACCAGTAGAAATCACAATGTTGTTAGTTTTTGAGACACGGAATCGCAGCGTTGTTTTGAGCCTAGTATTAAAGAATCTGTCACCACCTGCGCTATTTAATGTGATAGTATACTCTTTACAATGTCTTTTCCTGAGGGTTTGGGTCTCGTAACGATTTGTAAAATATTGGGCGCGCACGCCGTTTATGAAAGTTTCCAAACCCGACCGCGTTTAACAGAGAAGCTTTTCCCGAACTTATTTCGGCGGAAGTAACTTTATATTTACACCAGCCTAAAACGGTGTCTATATGAACTAATTGAAAAACTTAAAGGTTACAATACACTAATTATCATTAAACGCGATACAGCGGAAAACAGAATAACTTAAACGACAAAGAATAGATTTTAATTTGTTTTCCATTTGCACTATCGTTTTCTGTACGATTGATTTTTAATTTCAATTCGTTTTCTGTAGAATACAAATCGTAAAAATGATAAAACAAACCTTATCTGTTGCCCTGGACTGCACAGACTAATCTGGAATGAGCTTTTACGCACATGCATTATGCCCAGTTTTCTCAGAACATGATTCATTTTAACAAAATTAATGCAATTCTAAAAAGAAGAGGCAAAATCGTTTTTCTGAAATTTGTCTGAATCATGAATTCCTTGTAGCTACCACAAATCTTGACTATTCCATTACATTCTGTGAGTGAAAAGCTCTATTAATAAGGCTTGGCTTAAGAGCTAATTTTCTTTGCTCATCCACATAACCAAAATGACTCCTAGTCCTAGGTATTAAAATCCATGTGTTTGAAATTAACAATACTTCTTCTTTCATCTCATTCATTCTCAATATTTTGTATATAGTGCATTTGTATAAAGCAAGAGAGCCTATACTGTGAAACCATTAGATTTTGTCGGCATGAAATATTGTCTTTTATCAAAAAATGACTAGTTTGTTGGCACTGCTGTTCGCGGATTTCTAGTCTGTTCAGGCTTTATGATGTTTGCTGCTCATCAGTATCTAAAGGTTGGAAATGAAGCCTTTAAAACATGATTTTATTAAAAAATAATTAATTTTATTAGATTTTCTAATGGACTACAAATGCATCAAAGTGCGTTTATAAGGGGTTAAGGTTTAAATTCGTCAATCAGCCTACTGATGAAATAACCCAAAATTAATGTCTGGCGAGTTATAATGGTGTCAGAGTATGCCCCGGGTATAATGGTGTCAGAGTATGGCCCGGGTATAATGGTGTCAGAGTATGCCCCAGGTATAATGGTGTCAGAGTATGCCCCGGGTATAATGGTGTCCGAGTATGCCCCGGGTATAATGGTGTCAGAGTATGCCCCGGGTATAATGGTGTCAGAGTATGCCCCGGGTATAATGGTGTCAGAGTATTCCCCGGGTCTTTCACCAGAGACATGAGAAGCAAAATTGGTAAGGTTAGGAAAATATCAATTAAAAGAATCGATGTATACTTTAAAACATGAGTTGAGTGTTTATTATAATAATTAAGAAATCATATAAAGTTGTATATCAGATAATCATTGATTTAGAGTATCAATATTTTTATGGACAGTCATGGGTGAAACATTATTGGAAATACATTACGGGCACCGTGTACTTAAACAAACTCCACTCGCCGCTGTGTTCATCTCACTGTGTTCGTTTACCAAATGAGGTGTTCAGATCAAATATCGCGGGGGCCGTTTTCCATAAGGCGAAAACCGTAAATCACCGCGGACCCATAATACCTACCACAGTGTTCATCGTGTTCTCTAAAAAAAAAAAAATTGAACATTAACGTATTGTATTGATCTTTTTCATTTAAAAGTGTTAATATTGACAACAAAAGTAAAGTATCAAATGAATATCGGCATATGTTTGAACTTTCTATTTAAAGATTTGATGAAATAAGCGTCCAATCGGGACAAGGATATTCCAACATACGCAAATCACTTAACTTGTAAGCGCGCATCGTGTACAGTTCATGTTCTGTTAAAAATTGTAGCCGTAAATAAATACATGTATATGCCCATGATATTTTCGTGTCCAGTTTTTGTCTTGACAAAAAGCGTGCAAAAATAGGCGTGGTGTATTAATTAATACACAAAAAACTGCGAAGAGCAGACAACAATCAACATTGTAAAAGCTTCGTACCTCTAGTGAATTTAAGTATCAGGGTATCTCGCAAATTATTTGGAATTGACATTCCCTCAGCCAAAAATAAAAGGCAACAAGGGACAAAATTGTCACAAAACCAGGTTTTCATTGTGAAAAAAAATCTGATAAAGGGAGAAAACTCAAACTGAACTTTTGAAATGAACAAACAAAATTAACCCCCTTTGTAAGTTTGTTTTTAAAAAAAATCTATTTTTAGTCGTGGCGACCTTGACATTGGAGATATTGACGTGATTCTTTCGTGCGACACACCGTCCCATGATGGTGAACAAATGTGCCAAATGATTTTAAAATCTCACAATGAATGACATAGTTATGGCCAGGACAAGCTCATTTATGGCCATTTTTGACCTATGAACTCAAAGTGTGACCTTGACCTTGGAGATATCGATGTAATTATTTCGCGCGACACACCGTCTAATGATGGTGAACAAATGTGCCAAATGATTTTAAAATCTGACAATGAACGACATAGTTATGGCCCGGACAAGCTTGTTCCACCCGCCAGCCAGCCAGCCAGCCAGCCAGCCCGCCCGCCCGCCCGCATTCGCCAATCTAATAACCAGTTTTTTCCTTCGGAAAACCTGGTTAATAAAAATGCTGTGTCATTATCATCTTTTAGTTCGTTCAATATTGCAACAATTATTGTACTGTATATGATTGCACACAAAGTGACGTGTACAGTTCATGAATATTCTTTTACAACGACCAATTAACAGCTTCATCTATATTAAGATTTCATTCAACATGTATAAGTCATTTTCTGAAAATCCGGAGAAAGTTGAAGCGATTTTCGAAAACAAACCAACGTTTTTTAATTTAATTTGTCATAATTATTTATAGTTTGTGTCGTCTATGTACGTTTGTTTGGTTCTTATTTGTTTTAAGCAAATCTTATGAAAATAAATATCATAATTGTTAATGTTTAAAGCATGTCCCGTTTCCAAGATCATATACGAAAATTACTTCGATTAATTACTGACATGTTCAATCATTGTTTTGACAGACGACACGTGCTTATCTAAAGCAGGTATGTGTATTAACAATAATAATACACATACCTGTCTAAAGTTTGTGTTTCGTAATACATAGAATATTGGATTTTGGGTGCTTGATTGGGAAATAAAACAAAGATGCAGTTGGGCAGTTTTCTATAGGCCTCTTGTACTGACCAACATAATAATTAATAGTGCACATGCTTACATCTATTTAACATTTAGGGATAAGAAACACCGGTTCTATACACTTCGGAAGAAAGTCATCGCGGTGATCACGGGTGTTCCCGTGTGTTTCCCGTTAACGATAGCGTGCAATCGCAGCGATTTCGGGTGTTCACTAAACACAGCGGTCAGTAGCGTGTCCGCCCCCCGTGAAATGTCACCCATCGGGAAAAGTGAACACCGCGGACAGGCGTTTTTGTTTAAGTGCACGGTGCCTGTTCTGTACCTACTTGCCCATATAAAGTCATTTCTTGTCCCCAGCCTTGTTCTATTTCAGAGTTGCCCATGTACAATTTTCTGTATTTCCCAAGTATTTCAAGACAAAGACACATGCCCTGTCAAGTTGACGTTTTTTTAAGTTTTTTTCCCCAGCTTTTTTGTGTTTTTCATGTGAAAAATGCACTTGCCCTGTCATTCTAGCATTTTAAGAATTGTAAACCTCTGCTAGGAATTGTTCAATAGGGGCATTAAATTGTTATATATCTATTAATTTTTTTAGCTACATATTAGAGTTAGTTATTGCAGTAATAATTATTTCTATTTCCAATGTGAAGGAATTAAAGGATGTGATTGTTAACCTGAGTGATTTGATGACAAGCATTGGAACAAATATTTAATATTTGTCATAATTGATAATTGTTGCATATGAAATTTTACAGTTTGCAGTTGTGTGCACTGCCCTCACCTTGGTTACGATCTCCCTCTGCGACTTCTCATCTTGAAAGTACTTCACCTGGATACCCGCAGAAAACAGCTTACTGAAACACAAACATGGACGGTCATTGGTGAATACAAATGAGCCCCATTCTGTGAAAACAGGGTTTATTCATGTACGTAAAAAGTCATCCTAGATTAGCCTCTGCCTAGGCATAGGCTACTCAGGGACTACACTTCTCTGCCAAGGCACAGGCTACTCAGGGACTACACTTCTCTGCCTAGGCATAGGCTACTCAGGGACTACACTCTGCCAAGGCATAGGCTACTCAGGGACTACACTCTGCCTAGGCATAGGCTACTCAGGGACTACACTTCTCTGCCTAGGCATAGGCTACTCAGGGACTACACTCTGCCTAGGCATAGGCTACTCAGGGACTACACTTCTCTGCCTAGGCATAGGCTACTCAGGGACTACACTTCTCTGCCAAGGCATAGGCTACTCAGGGACTACACTCTGCCTAGGCATAGGCTACTCAGGGACTACACTTCTCTGCCTAGGCATAGGCTACTCAGGGACTACACTTCTCTGCCTAGGCATAGGCTACTCAGGGACTACACTTCTCTGCCTAGGCATAGGCTACTCAGGGACTACACTTTTTTACCTAAACTAGATTTTTGCTTAGAGGATTTACTTCTTTTTAACAAAAAGTTCCATTCAAACGCAAAGTGTCATCCCTGCTTAGCCTGTATTGACTGCACAGGCTAGTCTGGAATGACACATTGCGCAAATGCATTAGACCCCGTTTTGCTAGAGCACGGCTTATATCCATGAACTGCATGAATCAACAAGATGTGTTTGTGAAACACAATGTCCCCCTATATGATGTTTGACCTTGTAGGATGACCTTGACATTGTGAAGGATGACCTTGACCTTGACCTTTCACCACTCAAAATGTGCAGCTCCATGAGATACACATGCATGCCAAATATCAAGTTGCTATCTTCAATATTGCAAAAGTATTTATAAAATAAGCGATTAGGGCCACATTTATTTGACCTCTGACCTTGAAGGATGACCTTGACCTTGACCTTTCACAACTCAAAATGTGCAGCTCCATGAGATACACATGCATGCCAAATATCAAGTTGCTATCATCAATATTGCAAAAGTATTTATAAAATGAGCGATTTTGGCCACATATATTTGACCTCTGACCTTGAAGGATGACCTTGACCTTTCACCACTCAAAATGTGCAGCTTCATGAGATACACATGCATGCCAAATATGAAGTTGCTATCTTCAATATAGCAAAAGTTATTGCAAAATGTTAAAGTTGGCGCAAACAGACAGACCAACAGACCAACAGACAGACCAACAGACAAGGCAAAAACAATATGTCCCCCACTACTATAGTGGGGGACATAAAAAGGTGCATCATAAATGCATCAATACAATACAATTTAGTTGATGGTACGTAATACAGATATTGAAATCCATGCAGAAAATACTAATTATATATATCATCCCCAATTTATGTTTTCCAAAAAGTTAATTCCTTGTTTCATAAGCATCTTGTTATGAAATGTTCAAATTTTCCTTAGAAAATAATTCAACCAACAACAACAACAAACATGGGTTAATATACATGTAGTATTAAAAAATTATATCTTAAGGTCCTCTTTTACTACTGTAACAGCTGTACTCAGATGTTCTATTGGGGGCTTAAGATAACCAAACTGTTCACTATGACCATAAGTTGGGCAACAAATTATGGAAAGTTAGCTGGCACAGATGGGGAGGCTTTGTTTGCCACTCTGTGAAATGATGCAACTGCCATGCACAACAAGAAAATAATCAATATGTCTGTACACTTCGAAAATCAAAGTGGTTACAGACTGCACACTGATGATTTAATGTTTGAAGAAGCGAACATCAGTATGGTTGAATGGTTGTCAAATGTAGAATTTGGGGAGAAACTGTAATTGTTGTATGTACTCAACATTTACCTATCAGATATTATAGTTCATTAATAAGCCTGTCATGGCTGTGAAGCACGTGGTTCATAGATTGTCCCAATCAGTCCAACATGACATAATATGGTGTGTCATCAGCCTGTGAAACCATACATGTAGCACATCATGCCCAGGCAACCATAGCAGGCTACCGGTACCCACTATTTATGTCACATCAGGGCTTAGATCTGTCTGTGTTGATTTTGAAGATTAACTCTTAATGCTGCATTTCTTGCTCAGATAAAATCTCTGTTTTTCTTGATTTATTTAGACAATTTTAATCACATTGTGTTCTTATCTCAAGATTTGTTGCCTATGTTTTAATAAAGTGTTAGCAAACAGAGAAATCATTACAGGTATCAAGATGAAGTGGGGATTAGAAATTAGGGGATAATGCTACATTTTAATTAGATTCAAGTACACATAAGTGGGCCTTCAAAATGGAAATCTCTGGAAATCGAAGTATGCAACAAACATTTCAACTGACAAAGTACAGAAAATAAATGCATAACATGTATTGTACACACACAACAGGGAGAAACTGTTTCATAACAGGCAACTCTGAAATGTTCAAATCCATATGTTTGGTATTTTGCCAAGACTCTTAAGTCTTGGGGGAAGAATTACCTCATAAACTCTCAGACAAAACGCCTGGAAAACATATTACCAATAAAAACTCTGGCTTCGCTCATTTTTTAAACAATATCTTCTCCCAAAAATTCCAAATAACTTGCTTGTAAAATATGAAGAGCTCTTGTGTGTATTAGGACTTCCTCCATCATTCAATCAGTCTCAGACATTTAGTATATTATAACCTCAACCCAGTGAAATGGCATTTATGTAATTGTTAATTGTCTTCCATTATTTTTAAACAAAATACTTAAATAAAAGAGTGTTTTTTAATTTCAAGCATTATTTGTTGTTATCATGTTAGAAATATTGAATGCAGTTTAATCAAATAATCAAAGATAAAAGTATCAATAGAAAGTTAATGTAATTATTCAGGTATATGACTCACAATAGATCTAGCAAAAGTCGAGAAATCAATATCAATTATTTAGTGTTCATGACTTTCATTCTATGATCACAATAATAACACACATATCGTGGCATACATGTATTAAACCAATTAATGAAAAACTGAAAAACATGAAAGTGACAGAAGAAAACCTGTTAACTTGAAAATGAAAGGGAATGGGAATATTCTACTTAAAAGAAAATAAGTGACAAATAATTGAAGTATCTAATTTCTTTTTAAGTTTACAGCAAGTGCATAATTTCTGTGTAATTGAAACAGGATAATTACTAGATAGGGCTCACCTTGCAAAATTTGATATCTCAATGTTTGACAAGAGTGTTTACTTGGGTAAAAGACTGCACATACATGTACAAGACAATGTGCATTCAACTAAAGTGCGATTACAGAACATCAAAGAAATCCTATTGTATCAATTGCATGTTTAACACATAAAATAAAGTGCACCTTAAAAAGCATTATAAACGAAATTACAGGATAAGGCAAGGTAATGGAGTATTTGACAAATATTTAAAATGCCCTTTCCACACTCCAAATTCACACAGATCTGTGAATACTCAACACCTTCTTAAAATGAAAGAAATAAAAAATTATTTACATAGAAAATGAGCTGAAAAGTAGTGCATTTCAACGTCATGCCAGAAATTATTACAGTAAAATTCAAATCACAAATTCGCAACTTAACAAAATAATAATAACACCTGGATCTGGCAAGTAAAAGTGTCTTTGATGCGGGAGTATTTTAGATTCTATACAAAAAGAGCCTTGCTCTGGGAAAATGGGGCTTAATGCTCGTGCCAAGAGTAATCCTAGATGAGCCTGTGCAGTCTGCACAGGCTAATCAGGGATGACACTTTCTGTCTAAGCTGGATTTTCGCTAAAAATATACTTCCTTTAAATGAAAACACATATAAAAGCAGAAAGAGTCGCCCCTGATAAGCCTGTCCTGCTACACAGGCATCTGGGACAACATGTCCTGCTACACAGGCATCTGGGACAACATGTCCTGCTACACAGGCATCTGGGACAACATGTCCTGCTACACAGGCATCTGGGACAACATGTCCTGCTACACAGGCATCTGGGACAACATGTCCTGCTACACAGGCATCTGGGACAACATGTCCTGCTACACAGGCATCTGAGACAACATGTCCTGCTACACAGGCATCTGGGACAACATGTCCTGCTACACAGGCATCTGGGACAACATGTCCTGCTACACAGGCATCTGGGACAACATGTCCTGCTACACAGGCATCTGAGACAACATGTCCTGCTACACAGGCATCTGGGACAACATGTCCTGCTACACAGGCATCTGGGACAACATGTCCTGCTACACAGGCATCTGGGACAACATGTCCTGCTACACAGGCATCTGGGACAACATGTCCTGCTACACAGGCATCTGAGACAACATGTCCTGCTACACAGGCATCTGAGACAACATGTCCTGCTACACAGGCATCTGGGACAACATGTCCTGCTACACAGGCATCTGGGACAACATGTCCTGCTACACAGGCATCTGGGACAACATGTCCTGCTACACAGGCATCTGGGACAACATGTCCTGCTACACAGGCATCTGAGACAACATGTCCTGCTACACAGGCATCTGGGACAACACTTTATGCCCACGCAGCCTGTCCTGCTACACAGGCATCTGGGACAACACTTTATGCACACGCAGCCTGTCCTGCTACACAGGCATCTGGGACAACACTTTATGCACACGCAGCCTGTCCTGCTACACAGGCATCTGGGACAACACTTCATGCACACGCATTCAGACCAGTTTTCTGAGAATAAGGCTCAAATCTTAAGTCTGCGGGATTACAAACATTACATTTAAATGACAAAGTATGGGAGCAGACAAGAATGTTTTGTCAGCAAATGCTGTAAATTACATAATTATATTGATGAAATATTTTATATTCAGCATGAAAAACAGAAAACAAATACCCACAATGAACTGTTTTATCAATTATTTAAAACTGAAGATTCAAATTGAAAAAGAAATAGCCCTAAACAATGATACACTTTATATATTTGAACAAAAATGGAAACACATTAAAATTTCATAAACAAGTCTAATATGCTTTCTACCCACTTTATGCAACCCATCCTTATTCATAACTATTATATTGTTTTTATTTTTTTCTCAAAAAACACCTATCACAAACAACCAAAGAAATACATACATATTAAACTTTTTTTAACCAAAAGGAAACCACAAGGTAAAAAAATATATATCAGCATATATTGTATAACATGTTTTGAACATTACCGTATTTTACCATGTATAGCGCGCTCCCATGTATAACGCGCATGCGATTTTTTAAAGCCAAAATGGAGAAAAAAAAGAATTTAAGACCCAAAACCTGAAAATTGGGCCGAAAATGGCCACCATTCTTATATTGCGCAATCATTTAATCTAAGTTTTTCGGGCGCTTAATTTTTTGTTTTAAAGTAGGGAGCGTTTAAACGATCCGGAGCATGGGTTGCATAGCACTATATTTTCGACAATTTTTAAGATTATTCTCTCGAGAACACCGTATATGTCCTTATTGCCGCGCACTGCGCGTGTTTTTTCGAGACCCCTGCGCGTTAAATTCGACCACTATTACCTATTCCTCACATTTGAACAGTGTAATATTTTCATTACCTGCCGCTCACAACATCGTATGACATAGTCTTCTGCAGACCCGCAACATCGCAATGTCCAATTTTACGCAAATCGTTCGTGGATCCCATTTTGTTTCTCATCAACTTAAAATATTTCCCCATTAAGAGATGCTCCCCCATTAAATCCAGTTTGACCCGGTTTTTTCGCGCCTTCACTGCGTCTGGTTGATTAGTATTTATAGTGAGACAAACAATACCCCCGAACGTTCAATTCCATACAGTTGGCGTTATCGGCGTAAAGCCCTTAGACAAATATCATTTGTTTGTCTCTATTGAAAGAAAATAAAACGAGTCTATATCTCTATTGTTGGTTTGTAACCTACGTAGTATACTCGCACGGTAGCATATTATATGCAGAGATTGGAAAATCATTGATAATGTATTCGTCTTTTCCATGCTTAGGGTCGAGTAATTTCGGCAAATCGGAACTCAACTTTCGTAAAACACTTGCTCAATAAACCGTTAAACTCCACCTCCGTTCTTTGCAAAAGGTTTGAAGGCGGAGCTTTGCACGTGCTAGTATTTAATTGGACGATTGCCATTGAGGAACAAACACACGATTGGTTAGGCATGATTGCTAGACAAAGGAAGCCAATTTTGTCGGCGAGAAACTTGTCGCTTTATTGCTTCAGACAGGAAGCGGCTTTCCTTTGATGACGTCAAACTGTTAATTCACATAGAGTGCAAATTTACGGAATTGCTAACATTAAACTTTGGATTAAATTATCAAAATAAAGCAAAAGCGAAGTTGAGAAATATGAGAAATAATTAGCGTCAGTTCAAATAAGACGTTTTGCGTTGTAAATCAATGAGTTTTCATGACAACAAAAACTTAAACAAACAATACCGCGACGACACGGGGATCGATATACCTCGATTTTGTTTTATAAACAATCAATGAAGAAGTGTGAAAACACCAACAAACACATTTTTTTCATCTTTTAATTTTTGTCAAAACTGTTACTACCTCGTTCATTCCTACCCTTTCCCGCTATTTGTTGTTTTGACAACGGCCCCTTCAGTCTATAACATTATAGGGTGTAGTTTTCTGCAATAAAAAAATGGCGGCAATTGTGAAGATTTACGATTGTGAAATGGATTTTTTGCAATTTAGCAACCAGAAAAGCGTTGTGTCAATGTATTACGCGCACTGAATTTTTATTTTGAAATTTGAAGGTAAAAAACTGCGCGCTATGCATGGTAAAATACGGTATTGCTGCTACATGGTATCACTTTGTTTTATGACCAAATACATGTATACATTGTATGTGTTATATTGAATAAAAAAAAAGAAAATAATGTTTTGTCATTTTGGAAATACAAATAACAAGTGATGGCATTTCTAATAGCAACTTACTCATTTCTCTGTAATTTTAACTTGTGCTTCTTTTTGTCAATAACTATCTGAAATGTCACTTGCTCTGCATGCTCATAGATTCCCTGTAAAAAAAAGATAGGATGAAAAGTATGAACTCTACAAATAAGAACAACGAATTGAAATAAATGGCAATTCATCCTATTCTACTATCCAAAATGATATGAAATCACTGGAACTATGGTTGTTGTGTTGTAGTGGAAATAAAGGCCCTCCTATTGTTGGGGAGGTTATTGGCTAATTACTCCAAAAGTATTACCCAGACCTGTCTGGATTGACATCCAGAATATATTCTATGAAGGGAATAGACTCAAGATTGTCTCAAAAGACATTTATGCATATAATCTAAAATAAGAGGTTGAAAAATCACCGCACACCCCCACAAACACTGCTTTGTCACCTCTAGTCAAGGGCAAACATCCCCAGAAAGTGCGGGTCATTGGTCATGGTGATGACATAATTTAATTTAAATCTAAAGAAATGTAGAAATAGTTTGCTCTACAAACTGATAACAGTTTATGCTTACAAACTATAAACAAAATATCATCCAGACAAACTTTAGGAGCGACTCCAATATCAGCGCTTCCGTTAGTGGACGTCCGGGCGTAAATTACGCCCGAAAACGGCAGTCGTACGTCCATTATGCAAATGGTGGAAGTCCCTTGGACGTCCAATAATCCGCATGTACGCTATTTACTAATACACAACACGTACAAATGTCAACTGTAAATCGGGTTATTCTGACCGTTATCTCCGCCCAAGAGCTACTGTTTTCAATGAAATTCTCAGCGAGTGGCCAATATTGATTTTTCCAGCTGTCAATCAAAGTCTTCTTAGTAAGCGCACCAGCCAATCAGCGCTCAGGCAGCCGAATACACGCCGACCCCACGTGAAGCTGTATACAATATTAGCGACCTCTGCGTTACTAAGTTTTTATTCAGCAATCAAATATTTAAGTCCACGTTTTCCCTGAAGAAGAATGACGCGACGTTGTACATGAAGTCTAATTTTCGCATGATTTTCATCTGTACACGAAATACACGAGAAATGTTTATTTGTTGCCAGAATTTTCGTAACTTGGATAACATGTTTTTTATATGCATTTGAAAATAAGCAGTCTGCAAAATTAACCCATCGCCTGATTGCCAATGTGATGAAATCTCGGCTCTGGCAATAGCAAAAATCTGAAAACAGTTTGGAAATAAACCGACAAATAATCAATTCACGAAAATTTGTTTGCGTGCGCGATCATTTGAGAACAAATTCGGCATTTCGGAAATGTTCGTTCGGTACCGATTTTCCCCGGTATTTTATTAATTTCCGATTTGTTAGCAGATGGTACGGACATGGACTGCAATTGACGAAATATCTTCGCTAGTTTCAAAAAATCTTAAGTCAAATGTCCGCCATCTTGAAATATTTTAAGTGTCGATTAGCAAAGCAAAGTAGTGCAAAAGCATATTGTAAAGCAATATGTTAACCAAATTATATATTGATTACGTATTTAATGAGTAATTGGTTTTCATTTTCTGCAGTCAAACGATATGCACATATTATTTCATGTGCAAAACACGTACATTTTTTTCGGACAGTCGTTTTTGGATAAAGTATTTTTTGTCGATCATAAAGTACATATTACATTTTAATTTCAGTTGTTGATTTGTCATAATTACTTAATATGAACAGTGCTCTATGATCTCATATCGCATCACGTGATTAATTGGAATTGCCCCATCCCACAATTCAACTTGCATAAAATGGCGGACGATAGCGGATTGATTTAGATGGATTTGAAAATAGCAATCGTAATAATACTGGATTATCGGGTAATGGATAGAGTTGGAACATGTACGTATATTAAAATTCTATAATAAAAGTGGGACTTCAAAATTTACGTCTGGGACGTCCAAAATTTTAGGCTTGGAAGTCAGGACTTCCAACTTTTAGAAGCTAACGGAAGCGCTGCAATATGTCTTAATGTATGTGCCTAAAATGACTTGTCTCAGATAAGCCTGTGCACTCCACATAGGCAAATCAGGGCTGACACTTTCCGCCTAACTAAACTTTCATTAGGAAGAGACTTTTTTTCAACAACAAAAATCCATAAAAGCAGAATTCGCATCCATGATTAGCCTGAGCGGACTTCACAGGCGAGTCTGAGATCCATGATTAGCCTGAGCGGACTTCACAGGCGAGTCTGAGATCCATGATTAGCCTGAGCGGACTTCACAGGCGAGTCTGAGATCCATGATTAGCCTGAGCGGACTTCACAGGCGAGTCTGAGATCCATGATTAGCCTGAGCGGACTTCACAGGCGAGTCTGAGATCCATGATTAGCCTGAGCGGACTTCACTGGCGAGTCTGAGATCCATGATTAGCCTGAGCGGACTTCACTGGCGAGTCTGAGATCCATGATTAGCCTGAGCGGACTTCACAGGCGAGTCTGAGATCCATGATTAGCCTGAGCGGACTTCACTGGCGAGTCTGAGATCCATGATTAGCCTGAGCGGACTTCACTGGCGAGTCTGAGATCCATGATTAGCCTGAGCGGACTTCACTGGCGAGTCTGAGATCCATGATTAGCCTGAGCGGACTTCACTGGCGAGTCTGAGATCCATGATTAGCCTGAGCGGACTTCACAGGCGAGTCTGAGATCCATGATTAGCCTGAGCGGACTTCACTGGCGAGTCTGAGATCCATGATTAGCCTGAGCGGACTTCACAGGCGAGTCTGAGATCCATGATTAGCCTGAGCGGACTTCACAGGCGAGTCTGAGATCCATGATTAGCCTGAGCGGACTTCACTGGCGAGTCTGAGATCCATGATTAGCCTGAGCGGACTTCACTGGCGAGTCTGAGATCCATGATTAGCCTGAGCGGACTTCACAGGCGAGTCTGAGATCCATGATTAGCCTGAGCGGACTTCACTGGCGAGTCTGAGATCCATGATTAGCCTGAGCGGACTTCACTGGCGAGTCTGAGATCCATGATTAGCCTGAGCGGACTTCACTGGCGAGTCTGAGATCCATGATTAGCCTGAGCGGACTTCACTGGCGAGTCTGAGATCCATGATTAGCCTGAGCGGACTTCACAGGCGAGTCTGAGATCCATGATTAGCCTGAGCGGACTTCACTGGCGAGTCTGAGATCCATGATTAGCCTGAGCGGACTTCACAGGCGAGTCTGAGATCCATGATTAGCCTGAGCGGACTTCACAGGCGAGTCTGAGATCCATGATTAGCCTGAGCGGACTTCACTGGCGAGTCTGAGATCCATGATTAGCCTGAGCGGACTTCACTGGCGAGTCTGAGATCCATGATTAGCCTGAGCGGACTTCACTGGCGAGTCTGAGATCCATGATTAGCCTGAGCGGACTTCACTGGCGAGTCTGAGATCCATGATTAGCCTGAGCGGACTTCACAGGCGAGTCTGAGATCCATGATTAGCCTGAGCGGACTTCACTGGCGAGTCTGAGACAACACTTAATGCACATGCATGAAACCCGGTTTTCTGAGAACAGGCTCTAATAAACAGAAGAACACAAGAGCAACACATCACAAGTTCAGTGCTCACATGGTGAGGAAGCTGTCGTTCACGCGTGTCCACTGGTTCCAGGCTCTGTCGCACGACCTGCTTGGGGTTCACGATGTGGAACGGTTTGGGAACCGTGCTAAACAGGAACTGGTTGAACGGGTGCTTCCGCAGCAGGCTTGACACATCTAACTCTGAAAACAGACATATGGTGTATATGTAGAAAAAAATCTCTTGAGCTTGGAACTTGAATCAGGGATGACACTTGACTTAAATTTCCACCTTAACTTTTTTTTGTTTAGAACAGACTTCCAGTAAACGAAAAATTCCATTAAAAGCAAAAAGTATTGGCTTTGAAAGTATGTTTTTACTGCAAGATTATGACATTAAACTTAAAATGAATATAAAACTATGCATTGCATGTCATTTTGAAAATTAGGAGTCACACAAATTATCCCCCCCCACCCTGTACTTGAAATGTTTAAGGATCATTTGTACATGTATTTGTTTCTGCATAGTTGTTAAATAGTTTGCAAATGTTGCTTTGCAAAAACTTATTAAGGGACATACAAAATAGAATATGTATGACATAAAAAAAAGTTTCTTGGTTACATGAATAGGAGCCAAAATAATGCACTGTGATTATTTGAGAACACTTCAAAATACTTGCATCAAAAAGCGGACATCAGAACCTTCAATAGAAATCCCTAACACAGTTTTATGGTATATGGGTAAATCATTTATGGGATGCAATCCCTAACACAGTTTTATGGTATATGGGTAAATCATTTATGGGATGCAATCCCTAACACAGTTTTATGGTATATGGGTAAATCATTTATGGGATGCAATCCCTAACACAGTTTTATGGTATATGGGTAAATCATTTATGGGATGCAATCCCTAACACAGTTTTATGGTATATGGGTAAATCATTTATGGGATGCAATCCCTAACACAGTTTTATGGTATATGGGTAAATCATTTATGGGATGCAATCCCTAACACAGTTTTTTGGTTTATGGGTAAATCATTTATGGGATGCAATCCCTAACACAGTTTTATGGTATATGGGTAAATCATTTATGGGATGCAATCCCTAACCCAGTTTTATGGTATATGGGTAAATCATTTATGGGATGCAATCCCTAACACAGTTTTATGGTATACAGGGCTTTCCTTTGACCCGAGCTCCCGGGTTTTGACGCTTGAAAATTACAGAATACCCTAGTTTGACTCTTGAGAAAATTACGTCATGCGTCACATTTGACCCGTGGATGTACCGACTTGCGTCAAAGAGATCAAAAGTTATTAAGAGTAATCGATAATTGGCTTGGGGCGGAGTATCTTTTGGTAGATGCTAACCTATATCGCCCGTTTGAAGCACAAGTCCGCCCATTAGGCGGAGTTTTGCCCATTGAGAAATCTAATAATGACCAATTAAAACACTGCTGGTTCGATGACGCGTGTATCAACGTTCCATTATTTATCTGAGCGTTTGTTATCAGCTGTTTGCAGAAACGACATGTATTCAACCCACCAAAACAGAATGGACTCACCCGCGTCAGTTTTAATAATATCCAATATATAATTATAACATCCCTATCCACAATATTTTGAGAAATACTTCCACAATATGTCAGAATGTATTTCCAATGCTGAATACAGTGTACCCAACACTGTTTTATTCCATGTTTGCTCCGTTCAAAGACGCGCGAAAGTTATGCTGGCATAATTATGTACTGTCTACAAAGTAAATTTACATGCTTTGCATCAGAGTTGCTAATAATAACCATAGAACTGGTATAACTGACCGTGTGGCAAAGTGACAAATTTGGATGCTGCATCTGCTAATTGATTACAACATAGGTGTAATAATTGACCATTTGAGACGGCATAGAAAATTGGCGTGTTTGTCGCACGTCCTCGGTAAAGATGGCACATGAAATAATTAAATCCGGATTTGAGCCGTCCAGGGTCGATTTTGAGATGATAGGAAATCCAATTAGTTAGTTTAAGGAGGTATTTTGATGGTCAACGGCTGGCACTGACATGAGAAGTAACTGACGAAACATCTTTTTGTTTTGTTTTAAAACATCTTCGCTACTTTCCCAAAACCGTACCATTCTACGAACGTTGCTATAGTTGTCCGCCAACTATAAATTATCTATTAGCAAAGTAAAGCACTGCAATATCATACTTAAAACAATATGTCCACCGAATTATATACTAATTGCGTATTTGCTAGGTTACTTATTACTGCCTTTCATTTTCTGCAGACAAACAAAACACATATTTTATTTCATTCGCAAACGACGTATCTCTACCCGTTTTCGGATACAGTATGGTTCGTCGATTTTAATTTATTTCCAACGGTCTTTATAACATTTTTTATAGAATGACAAATACACATGCGGTGTTACGGATGGTCTGATTGATAAAATTTTGCATTGTACTCGCAAGAAATTGCACATAGAAAGAAAATAAAGAATAACAATAAGCAAGGGCTGGAGGGGCTCTGCCCTCTATTCCCTTTATCCTACGGTCTCTGAATCTCTGCTTAATTTTCCGTATTTCAAATTTGGGACAATTGACACCCCTGATATATATTACATGTATGTCACTACAAGTGCGAGTGTATTTTTCACAATGTTGGTCACAATGTATGTTTGCATTATCTCTTATATTGACTGGAATATATTAAGAAATAAATGTTTAGATATTTGTAAATTTGTTGCTTTATATATATATATATATCTCAGTAATTCGCTTTAAGTACAAAAGATCATTGACTCTCCTGCGTTATTATTATGACTCATACAAATTTGATTTTGACTCTTGAAAATTTGGTCCCAAGAGTCATTGACTCTTGAGATTGGAGGTCTAAGGAAAGCCCTGGTATATGGGTAAATCATTTATGGGATGCAATCCCTAACACAGTTTTATGGTATATGGGTAAATCATTTATGGGATGCAATCCCTAACACAGTTTTATGGTATATGGGTAAATCATTTATGGGATGCAATCCCTAACACAGTTTTATGGTATATGGGTAAATCATTTATGGGATGCAATCCCTAACACAGTTTTATGGTATATGGGTAAATCATTTATGGGATGCAATCCCTAACACAGTTTTATGGTATATGGGTAAATCATTTATGGGATGCAATCCCTAACACAGTTTTATGGTATATGGGTAAATCATTTATGGGATGCAATCCCTAACACAGTTTTATGGTACATGTATATGGGTAAATCATTTATGGGATGCAATCCCTAACACAGTTTTATGGTATATGGGTAAATCATTTATGGGATGCAATCCCTAACACAGTTTTATGGTATATGGGTAAATCATTTATGGGATGCAATTCCTAACACAGTTTTATGGTATATGGGTAAATCATTTATGGGATGCAATTTTATAAGAGGATGTCACCTTGAATAAAAATGTGTCATATTCAATGAATTCACAATAGATTTCAATAGAAGCAACAAATGTTCACAGGTGGTGGAACCAGGGAACAATGTCACACAGCAGTTTTCCTCACCACTTTGGAAATGGTACCAGTACCAGTCAAATTGTGAATATTAGCTTTGTTTCATCCAAATTGGGAAAATGATTAATTATGCTGAAAACTTCATTAAACATGTACAAATAATGAGTTGCACATAATCATCAATGTGGTTAGTGATTTTACAGCAAAATCCTGTTTCTATTAACACTAAACAATGAGTTTTTTCAACTAAACATTCTTTCAACTGAAGCTTTGCTTCAGTGTATCGACTGTCTAAATCGGGACTGTGGGCCTCAGGTTCTGTAGGATAACCTTCCTCTGACTGAACCAGGCTTGCGTCAGTAGACTTGACAGTCGATGAAATGTTGCTATAATAAAAATCGGACAAGTATGCACTGGACTCAATGTTTGATACATAATCGCAAATTTTATAGGCAGAATTGTATAAATGCACAAATGATAACCAGTACCAGTAGCTCTAATTTGTTTGACTGTTTTCATTTTACACCGAAATTGGGGACACAGTACTAATCATAATTTAGCCATACATGTATACTTACCAGCTGTATGATTGAGTCACATCTAAAACTGAATACACTGAGAATAACTTTATAAGTCAATAACAGAAATGCAAAAGCATTTAATTCTTCATCAAATCCTTTACTAATTGGACAGGTAATAATCAATAGTTGTCACTAACATTTAACAAGGGCTGAACAAATTAGCAGTGTTTTCATTGCCTCTACAGGAAACCCACATTAACCCATCTTGGCACTCAAGTGCATGTCACTCTGATATTACAACACCTTACAAGCTGGGTCAGACCTCACATCGATCCTATTGATTTCTGAGCCATTCATGTTTGAGTCATCTCACATTCTACAAAATGATACAATCATGCAACTAAATAATGTGTGCTGAAACATGTGCCAGGGAGGAGCATATAATTTCCGTTGTTAAATGGATTCAGAAAATAGTTCTGCTAATGCAAATAAAATAATTGTATCGTCAGCACTTCAGATGAAAGGGCTAGAGATGGCTCTTCAGAACTAGAGAATTATAGGAACTCTATCTAATGACAGCAAAACAATTGCATTTTTAATAATGAGAAATGTAATAATACAAAAAGTTTCAGTGGTTTTTTAAGGACTTAAGTCTTTTGTAACATTTGAAAAAAAATTCTTCTAGAGATTAATGTGATATTATGGGGCAATTACAGCAAAACATCTATGTCTGCCATGTTAATATTATTCCATTTTTCTTTAAGATGCAATTCACTGAATCAAATTCACCAAGCTAACAAACATAAAAGTTAGAATGATTACACTTCTGCCAAACCAGTCTCAAGATACCATTTGGCAGATGCTACCACTACCATGTCATGTTTTCAGCCAATCTGACTGTTGCTCTCTCAGAAACTGCCTAATCGTGTAAACTTAATAGTGATCAATTAATGGTTTAACTGTGTCATCACGATTGTCAAGGGGAATGTCAACATTATTCCTCACAAAAGATAGCAACAAACACTTATGTTGCCAGATACAATTTTTACAAGATTAGCACATGCAGGAAGGGTTTGGTCATTTTCAGTGTGCAACTATAGTATGGATACAGGCATCATCAAGTATATACAGCAGTTTAATGCTTGATCCACTGAGTGTTGGGTCTGAGAGATGACAGTATCTTGTAAATCATGGTAACAGGCAATTCAAGATTAGTCCCAGAAGAATCAATAGCAGCAAACTAAGATACAGGGTAATTGGTGGGAGAGAAATCAAGGCCAACAGGGAAGGGGGATGATAGAGCAGGAGCTTTATTTGCATGGACAAGTGTGGACACTTGCAGGGCCCTCAATCCATTTTAGGGGAAGCGGGTCGATACCCTCATGAGGGGGAATTTTTGCAGTGTTTTCCATTTTGGGGGATTTTTTACTTACTGACTCTCATTATTACATTTGTACATGTTTGCACTATATTCATTTCTTTTTTCAGGGTTTTTTCTGCCTATTTTGGGAAAAGGAGTGTGACCACATTGGGAATTTTTTATCGACATAATTGGCCATTTTGGGAATTTTTGCTTCGATGAAACGGCTCATTTGGAAAAATTTTGGGAATTTATCATGCTTAAATAATTCAGTGGTTTAACAAATAAATTTGTTTTTATTTGTTATTTTGTCTTCTTTATATAAACAGATGCAATATTGGGCATGTTCAATGTTTATTCAAGTACTGCAGTTTTGTTTTTCAGTTACAGTTACTCTCTGAGATAAGAACTGTACAGTCAAAACCTTATAGCAGATATTTGTGACCAAAACAAACACTGGTTAGTCACACATATTATAAGACACTTCATTCTTAAAAAAAAAAAAAAAAAAAAAATTTTTTTTTTTTGGAAATTGGGAATGTTTTTTATAATTTCTGTTTGGGATCGGGTCCATTTGCTTTAGGAGTGCCTCTGTTTTCCGGAGGCGCAGACAGTGCTGAAAACCCCTGTTTTTCATAATTTAGTATGTTTGACAAGACTTAATTGAAATAGAATTGAGATATAATAATCACGAGACACCTCTTTCTATAAATTTTTTTTTTTTCTTTTATAGAAAGATAATTTTAGGGGGGAAAAGGGGGAAAAAAACTTTTGATGCGGGGGACTGCGGCCCAAATTTGGCCGCAGATTTGATAGATTGAGGGTCCTAACTTGGCACGGACTGATGGCAACCCTTGGCATGAACCAATGGGGGCACTGGAACAACTGTTCTGGTTTTATGCTGTTTGCACATGAAGGTTTCAGTTTGCTTCTGAGTGGGTAAGGGTTATTCTGATACAAACATGCACAAATTGTTGGTTTCCTACGAGCTGTTGTAGTGCTCATCAGATAACAGCAGTAATGTTGTAGTTTCATTTTCAACTACAATAAAAGCCAACAAAAAATCACCATGACATCATCGAAATTGAAATACACCAAACTTATACTTGCCATAACATTTCCGACCAAGAGATTTTTATGAAAATTCGATTTTGTGTCTTGCCGCTGGACAAACCTCCCAAAACCCGCGAAACATATGGCATGCATGGCCTTCATTTTATTACAATACATACAGTGTTTTTTCCACCCTTTTGGGAATGGGGCCTGGTGCCATTTGATTGGGAAAAATTGCTGCCTTTTGACTAAAATTGAGAAATTAGTTTTGTGGTTGCTTTGCTTACAAATGCTTTTACATTTAGAATAAGTGTTTTGAACAAAATAGTGAAAATACTTAGTGCTGACTTAGATAACTTTGACGTAAATGTTACCAAAATCACCAGTATATAATTTTTCTCACACAATTTGTGTTGTTTGCATAGTATTTCACTTCAGTAATGCAAAACAATATTTTCAGGGTAGTTAACAAACATTCAGAAACAAATAAACCAATGGCTGAAGTATTTAAACCTCAGCAAATTTCAATCAATTAAACGCCTAACATTCAATTATATTTGAAATCCCTGAATTTCCTTTACCATACAGGGCATTCACTAGTAAATAGTATACTACTGCTACTTAAATCCCATTTTAGTATTGGGGAAATCTAAGGCAATCCAGAAGACACCGTACACTGAATAATTGATACAGTTAATTAATTGATTGTTTACATAATGAATTTGTAATTGCCCTGCAGGGCAAATACTGGTAATCAAAACCCTGAGAAATCTGTGCACATATTTTGCTGTCTGCCGCACTGTTCATCCAATCTTACTATAATTTGTTGAGAATAGGAGCCTTCTCTCTTGTTTATAAACAAGTGCTAAAAATACCTGTTTCAGGCTTTTTCCTGGCATATCTACAGGTCCGTTTAAAGCTCCATGTACTATTCCCAAAGTCAGATATGGTAAAAAATCTCCATTTTTTTTTTAAATAGTGTAATATTATAATTATATGTCAATTTTATTTTAATTGATCTAACAAAGTATACAGCTATAATTAATATGATTGTGTTCTTATAATTTAAATCATTGTAAAAATGTCACATGAAAATAGTTTTTCCCAAATTACCGGTAGTGGACTGTTGGTGAAAATTTTTCCAAACCTGAAGTTGCATTTATCACATATTATTAAGCATGTTTGGCAATGGCAGGGCCCTCGTTTGGCTCTTTTTACCGCCGAATATCGGCGGTTTCCCCCATGAAAAAAGTATACCCTTTTCCCCTATTTCAGCTAAAAATTCCCCCATGAATTTTTTTTAAAAACTTTTTTTACCTATGTTGCCAGCTGGTATCGTGCTACTAACCTTTGATTAAATGTATATATATGTAAATCACATTAAAATATAGCAATTTGAGGTGTTGAATGGTTGGTGAAAAGATGTTCTAAAATTCCCCTTTTCGCCCAAAACAATGCGAAATTCCCCCCTCTAAGGGCCCCGGCCCCAATCCCTCAAAGTGTAGAGGGCCCTGAATGGTTCCACTTGGATCAAATTAATTTATATTGTGCATGATGTTTCACCAAGCATGTACAGTTATCTTACCTATTTCAGGTACATGTACCATTTATGTTTTATTGTGCACCTCTGTCGGTTGCATTGAAACAATGATTAATGTACATGTACAACTTTTAAATGCAATTAATTTAATCAAATGTGAGAATAAACATAACCATTCCTACTGAATTTCAAAGCTCAAATGACCCACTGTCATCATGAATTATATTTTGCTTCCCTAGGTAACAGTTTTGCATGACAGTAAACAGGGCTTTTTATAACTTCTCAAAATTGGAAGTTGTAAGTACCGGAAATACAATTTTGAAAGTTTCAACACATATTGACATAATTATGGAAGTTTGGAAAGTATTAAGTATGATATGAACAAAACAAATTTCACAGATTCAACCTCTGCTCTTAATTAAAGTAAAGCTTTAATTTTATTTATATTGTTCACTCAATAAACTGGTGTTACTGTTAAGACACATTGTAGACTTTTAATTGCGATCAAAGCTTGCACAAAGGGACATTAGTCAACGTTTAAATTTCAAAGTGTTGGATACAGTCGATCGGGTAGTTCCGGATCTCGGGTAATTCCGAATCAACTCTATGATTTTAATTAAAATATTAGTCTTAAAGATATTGACATATAAATATAACTGTGATTTTTGGAAAATGTGATCGATTTCAAGCAATAACAAAGTTTTGCTTCTTATTTCAACGGTGTTTTCATTGAAAATCACGATTTGGTAACTATCACAGTCGTGTCATTTTACCGTCGCACCGTCTATCTATAACACGCGTCAACAATTGAAAGACGATTTAGAAGCACATTTCCTTGGTAAATGCTTGTACATTTGGTATGAATTTGTTTATTTATTATTATTTTTTAATTCCTGTGAGTGATTTTAGTATATGTTAATGATTATTGGAAATAAAAGCATGGAACTTGCACCTCGTGTACATGTCAGTTGCGGATCAGCTGATTGGGGAAAATCTCAAAACAGTTGTTTATTGTTTAAATACTGTGTTTGTAATATTTTAAAGCTCTAGCCACCACAAAAGTTTGTGTATATATATGAAATGAAAAGTGCCTAGTTTCTCATAAATTTGACATATTGTTTCATTGGAATTATTTAATTATAATACTATTTTGTGACTTCAATGTCGAGAAATACAGAGAATAAGATTGACTTTTGTTTATTCTGTCTGTCTGTCTGCCCCAAAACTGTAACCTTAATTGCTCATAAAATGAAACTTTACGGACCTGGTTCTCCAAACTTTACATGTTCATGTATCTGATTAAGATCTAATATGCAAACCAGTTATGAGGCATTAGGTCTAAGTCACAAGGTCAAGGCTAACACATACAGTAAGCATTTGTTGCATGCATCATGGTTTGTTTTTATGTTTATGTGTGTAGTAATAAGTTATAATATTTAAAGGTATAATAGCGGAGTAATAAAAAACCAGCGGAGTGCTAAAAACTGTACTATAGAAAAATATATAGATTAATAAATAATGGTAAGATGTAGTGCTGGAAGGAGATTGGTAATATTTTAAATATTTATCCTATTTTTAATGTGTATTTATGCTGTGATTTTGCATTTCAGATAATAGTCAAGTTGGACTGATGGGTCCTAAAAAGCACGGGTGCTCTGCACAGTCATTGGCAAAGAGGCTGAAGCGGATACTTTATATATTTTTCATTATTGTGATCCTATTATTGTTAAATGTTGTCATAATATGTTAATATTTACCAAAAATTTAACTTGATACATTGTATCTAGTTTTGTTTTCCATTTCTTTACCATTTTTATCCCAAAGGTACTGGTTTATGTTAAAAAATTTTTGGATACTTTTATTACATTATTTTTACATTATTGTGATCGTATTATTGTTACATGTTATCATTCTATGTTATTTACCAAGAAAGTAACTTGATATCTAGTATTGTTTTCCATTTCTTTAGCAAATTTATTCCAGAGGTACTGGTTTATGTAATAATTTTTATGGATACTTATATATATTTTTACATTATTTTGATCCAATTATTAGCAAATGCAATCCAGAGGTACTTGTTTATGTTCAGTTGTCATTTTTATGCCCCCGGATCGAATGATCGGGGGCATATTGGTTTTGGCCTGTCTGTCTGTCATTCTGTCCCAAAACTTAAATCTTAGTTAAAGTTTTGCGATAACTTTTGCAATATTTAAGATAGAAACTTGATATTTGGCATGCATGTGTATTTCACGGAGCTGCACATTTTGAGTGGTGAAAGGTCAAGGTCATCGTTCATTGTTCAAGGTAACAAAAAATCCAAGGGAAGTTATAAGCTTTAAAGGGAGATAATTATCTGTACCTGCCAAATGATCAAAAAAATCAAAGCGGCGCAATAGGGGGCATTGAGTTCCTGACAAACACATCTCTTGTTATAAATACATTTATATAAAGTTCTGTATTTTTTAGGACCTTAGTTATAAAAATATTTTCTAGTCATACATAAAATGTTCTAGTTATAAGCATATATTATGTCGTATTTTCATACATTTTTTTTTACATTATTGTGATTCTATTGTTGTTCAATGTTATCATACTATGTTATTTCCCAAGAAAAATTGCTTGTATTGAGTATTTGTGTTTGTTTTATATAACCAATAATACAGAGAAATCCATTTCAAATCAAAACATAAATACTTTCCAACAGATTTATTCGTCTTGTGTACAGACACACACCCTATAATGTTTTTAAATTGTCAGACAGTTGTTAAACTGAAACAAACGAACCTATTTGATGTTTATTTAATACATGCATCATTTGTTTTGACAGTCAAAATAATTTTTGACAGTCAAAATAAGTTTCGAGATGCTCCCTGACCTACATCTTCCAAATAGTCCGAGTGATCCGAAATTACCGCACTCGATTCGGAACTAGCCGACTTGATGCAAGTGAATAAGTTCAAATTGGAATCAAAAATGTACTAGTACCGGTAAGTATTACTATTTTAATATGGCCTGAAAGATGAAATATTTTGCCTCAACAATCCATGTATTTTGAAAGCAATTGCTTTCTTTAAAAAAATTTAACACCATTATTTACGCTAGTGATCCGGAACTACCCGACCGACTGTATTGGTATTTTTTACAGTTCATGGCTTCAATTTTGGATGTCATGTAACAAAACCTGTGAGCAAGTAATAGTTAATTGCAAAATTCCATGAATGAAAGTCCTCAGCAGTTCCCAAACCAGGATTTAATACGGCAAGGTGAAAATTTCCATAAAGGGCGAGTGAGAAAGCGCTTGACTTGTTAAGAAATGTATTTATGTGAAGTAGTTATGTGAAGTACAAATGATGGCAAAGCAAAATAAGGGATAGAACAATTAAGTGACAACACCATAAAACGAGGTTTTCATAGTTTTAAATATAAATCAAATGTAATTAAAATATGTGCAATATTAATGTTTCGATATGTCCAACGTCGCAAAGTAAGGTCTGCAGTAAGTCACACAAATTTAGTAAATGTGAAGATAAAAGTCAGCAAATTTTACTGTTTGTGTGTATATCAAACAACAAACGGACATATTTATGTGTCACGAACAAGAATCAAACACTTTCGTCTTTCGCTTTGTTTACATTCTAAGTACAAAAATAGTGCTACAAAAATTTTGAAAGGGTTACCTTGATCGTTACAAATTATTCCGTTGAACAAACTCCACACTATGATGAATCTTTTTAAGTTGTCTAATCCCATTTTAAGTTAGTTTCGACGATAACTCCAACATTTTTTACGTTTTACATCACTCACACACTCGCGTTCGTGAAGTGACTAACTTCAAAGAAGCCGCTGATCCGTGCAAGATAATTGACTTGGTAAAATCCAATACAAGAATCTTGCCGCCGAATAGTACTGCGGGCTAGATTCCACTAAAATAATCAGATATTGCAGGCGAAAAACAATGTCACGGTTAAAGATTTTTTACGTTGTCGTCATGCAACGCATTAAACATTTACATTTATTGGCTAATTTTTATAGGATTAAAATGTTTAATTTTCATGACAAAAGTTCATGCTGTGCGAGATTCTATTATTAGAATGGTGATATGAACTCACCAATATCTGCTTGGTCAATTTGATATCTCATGCGCACGAGATCCGCAAAGAATGTTATATATTTGTTTTTGTAAAAGATGAACACACAGCATTGTTTAAAATAAACTAGAGAATAATTTTATTATATTATTAGAGTATTGCATGCTTTGCTAGTGCTAAGCATTACTATAACAAAACGCCAATTTTCCTTAAATTACGAAAACCTAATATTGTTTGGCTACCGGTAAAATATTAAATTTAGGGTGCAGTGAGAAAAAGATGACGTCATAGCAATTGTTCAAGCATGCATGAATAAAAGTACCGTTATGAGGAATACTTTACTTATCTTAGTAGACTAGGGCTGAATTGTCGCGCCACATTCTAACTGTTACTGAGTATATGTTTTCATTTTATGAAACACAATCACAAACACACTAGACCATGAATATATTCAGAGTTCAAGCGTATAACTTATGTGTATAAATATCCGGTTAATGTTGGGCTTTGCACATTGTGAATTGTAATAGATACTGCATGTTGTTTTTTCTTCCTATTATCTTATTTATCTTGTGAAGAGTGATTCATTAAATGTAAAATGTATTATGTTTTGTAAATTATGCAAATACCATAGTATTATTTCATATGCTGACTGTTTCTTCTTTGGTAAAAAGTGACACTTCTTGCAATTTTCCAAAGAAGAAGACAACATATTTATATCCATCCCTTAATTGTATATTATATAACTACTTGACTATGCATTGTGTGGAAGGTCCATACGGAGGCTGCGTTTTATGAGTACCAAGAGTTTGTCACAGCACTCCTACCTAATTAACCTACCCGACTCTCAAATCTTGGAATTAATTTAGAATTATTTTGAAGTTTAGCTGAAATTTATTATTTACTGAAAGGCATACAATTTTGGTGTGGTTTGTGTGGTGAGGAGAAGCCAGAGTACCCAGAGGAATATCCACCTGTCCGGTATGGTGGGGATTGAACCTGGATTACCTATGTGAGAAGTGTGTTATCAACAGGTCGCCGTTGTGTAGTGGACATGTGTCCGCCTTCTAGGAGGTCATGAGTTCGATCCCCAGTGTGGGAGCGTTCTTAGGATCTCCCCAAACGACTGTACTGGTTTTACCCAGGCCAAAAACTATTTGAATAGTCAAATGGCGCCAATGCTCCAGAGGATAATGGTATAAGACGGTAACGAATTATAAAGTACAGTATGGTAGGTTTTATTAGGCACACGCTTTTACCAATTTTCGACGATTTTTACAACATAAAGATTTTGCGTATGTCAAACATCAACTACACAGTATTTGTTTAATGTGATTCCAACGAGTTCCTACGTATGAAGACAAAGTAAGCTTAATTTAAAAGGTAAAGCATTTGTGTGGTTATTATTTGCATGTTGCAATCGAATGACATCAGATCAATTTATGCATTTGTGTAAGGAATTATATGCATAATATTCGGACATGCTGACCGAAACTTGTATTCGAGGAAAACACATTAGTCTTACAAGAAGATTGTATGCGCGAAGATGAATACTTTGTTTAAATCTCAAATTAAAACAATTAGAGATATTGCTGAGCTGTCGTTGTTGTAATGATCTGATAGTATGGTAAATACCAACTCTCTTTTGTAGTGCAATTTTATTGTCCCCTACCTGCTACCTGTGAAACCAGAGGGGACTTATTGTTTTCGCTCTGTGTGTTAGTCGGTCTGTCAGTCTGTCAGTCCATCACACATTTCTGTATCCTGGGATAATTTTAAAAGTTCTTCATTTTTTTTCATGAAACTTGAAACATGGACAGATGGCAATATGGAGATTATGCAATTCATGTTGTTCCTACGTCAAAAATTATGGTTGCTATGGCAACAAATTAAAAAAAATACTGCTACGGGTGGAGTTACACCGGTAGGGGACAATATTGCTTGGCAATCTCTTGTTTTATATGGGTCGGCATTTCATGGGATGTCTCATTGCACTTAAATAATTTATGTTAAAACAAAATACAAATTTTAACTAAACAGTTTTTGTATCAACATGTTTTACATTTCCACATGTCAGGGCTGGACAATAGTTTCAATACATCAACCCCCAGCTACTGACTCTCCAGGTGTGTACATATGTACAAATAAAAGCTCACGGCATTCAAGAAGAACTAGCTATATGTTCTATACACACAAAAATTCTCGTAGACACTGGTTAGTAACTTGTTAAATGAACCAGACCTGACCAAATATTTACTTAAAACCAGTTTTATGAACTGAAAATTCTTATAACCATTTGAAAACCCTATATTCTTCTTATTTGGCATTGATTCTTGATTTTGATGGTACTTTTAACATTTTGATTTTTTTATTTGTACATGTATTAATTACACAAATTGTGATTTAACCAGTTATGTTAAGTGTCTTTTTATCTTCTTGTAAATATTAAGCATTTAAATATTTAATCAAATATATATCAGAGCTCCAGATAAGGGTCGTAATTTCGTAATTACAAATTATTTTCAAGTCAAAGTGAGCCGAAGTTGAATGTTAAGAAAGACATTATAGAAAAGATCTTATACGATGTTGTATGTTCAGTTGCCGACACAGTAGGAAAAGCTATATAAAAAAAACGCGACACGACAGGTCCAAACTTTAACAAAAAAAACAAACATTGAACGAGTGGAAGGGACAATTCCCGTGGCTTATCGTTGAAAAGAGTGAAGGGTAGACCCGTTTTAATTGTGAAATATGTAAAAAGTCATCAAAGGCATGCAATCTAAGCACAGTTTGGGCATATGAACAATAAAACTTGGCAATTTTTTTTTTATTACAAATTTAATTATACGCATTTGAAAATACTTGAATGGAATAATGTTTTGTGTTACATGTAAACCAATGAATAACATATAGATATACCACATACTTCAATAAGGTAGGTAAATAGCGTGTTTTGAGATTGCCAAACTATGCTAATGCATATAAAAACATGCATGAATAACCTGACAATTTTTATCGCGCGCCAGATATATCAGTCACGATCGTTGGACCCCTTCAACAGTGCTATATTGGAGTTGCAGTGTGAATACAAGTTTTAAGACAAACTTTTCATGCAACTGGACACAGCACTAGCTTGTTATAGGAACAAAAAGGACATAATGGTGGACTTTTAAATAAGATTACTGCTATATAGATTGAGTTTAAGTACACCTTTCTGTCCTGATGACATTCACATATATAGAAATATATGTTTATAACAGTTAAACACAGTTGTTATGTCTTGTTATAAAAATTCCCCCATTTACAAGAAATTCCCCCTCCTAAGGGCTGCGGACCCCTTCCCCCAAAGTAGTGTGAGGGGGCTGGCTGCCAGAACCAGGAAAGTCTTAGAGGTTACCTCTTCCCATTTTCTCATTCCTGACTGTTGTTTTAATGGGCCATTTAACTGCAGCAGCATAGTTAAATGGCACATGGCAATTAATCAATGCATCATCTTTGAACAATTTCAAGAAGTCTAATTGCTCCGATTGTCCATTTCAATTTTAAACTTTGCACAACCTGTAATTTATTGACCGGCCATTCTGAAAATCTAATTGATTTAAATGGCCACTTGTTTTCGCATATTGACAGATTGTTTGGCCACTTTTCTAAAACTTTCGCATTTGGCGACAAATGCAAATGGCAGCGGGAGCCCTAACATGCTTGCAATTGCGTTAAGGTTGTTTCAATTACATATGATGACAATATTACATGATAAATTTGTGTTGGTCTTCATATTGGATGACAAAATGTACTTGTCAAATACTGTAAAACCATTAAATTTCGTGTGGTACGAATTTTCGTGGATTTCGTTGGTCCACTGAACCACGAATTCAAGTATCAACGATTATTTATACATTTTTAATCCTAAATCGGTCATTTCCGAATGTCGTTTCTGACATTTTTTAGTGTTGTCAGTTATCCGAGATATTTGTTTTTGTAATAGTTACTTCACTTCAGTAGTTCACATTACACTATATCTATCAGTTTTTCTTTTTTTATTCATCATCGTTAATGTACGTTTTATAAATCATGGTAAATAAAGATAATAAATAGCATTACCAATTGTGAAGAAAAACAAATTTCTTTTACGTGACGTCATACAATTAACAGTTTGCAGATTTATCATATATGTAAATATGCGCAAATTAAATTTAAAAGAGACATAACCGTTTTCACACATGTATTTTGGGGACCTTATTAGGCAAGTGTTTTAACTAGTGGACCGATTGCGCTGAAAAGTGCAAATATTGTCAAAACAACATCGATGGCAATTAGCGAGCTGGGACCCACAAGTGCGCCGCTTTATCGCTCTTATCGACAATTATCGGCAACACTTTCATGCTTTCATTAACCTCAAGTCTTGCTGTCAACACAGAAAAGCAGATTATGCTTCTTTATTACTCTGGTTGTTTTAATAAAAGTATAATTATTATGACGGTCAGTCGTCCCCGAAAATTTGAAATCCACGAAATTACGTGTCAACAAATTAGTTGTTTTTCATTAAACCACGAAATTTTATACCAACAAATTTCTATACGTTTACAGTAGATGTAATTAACATTTCTTTATGCATTGTTATGGCTAAGAAGTTTTAAGCAGACCTATCTTGGCCACGCAGTAGATAATCTAACATCTATAGAGAAGACCAGTTCATTTTGTTGTTTAAGTGGTAATACAGCATCAACCCTTTTATAACGGCCGGACTTTGTTATGTCCTTGGTACGTTTTAGTTAATTGGAGAAGTATATGGATTTGGAAACCTTGTGTTAACAACTAAATAAAGACGTGAGAACAATTCAGCGAGTTTTTAACCAGGTTTTCCGAAGGAAAAAACTGGTTATTAGATTGGCGAATGCGGGCGGGCTGGCTGGCGGGCGGGCGGAACAAGCTTGTCCAGGCCATAACTATGTCGTTCATTGTCAGATTTTAAAATCATTTGGCACATTTGTTCACCATCATTGGACGGTGTGTCGCGCGAAATAATTACGTCGATATCTCCAAGGTCAAGGTCACACTTTGAGTTCAAAGGTCAAAAATGGCCATAAATGAGCTTGTCCTGGCCATAACTATGTCATTCATTGTGAGATTTTAAAATCATTTGGCACATTTGTTCACCATCATGGGACGGTGTGTCGCACGAAAGAATCACGTCAATATCTCCAATGTCAAGGTCGCCACGACTAAAAATAGATTTTTTTAAAAAACAAACTTACAAAGGGGGTTAATTTTGTTTGTTCATTTCAAAAGTTCAGTTTGAGTTTTCTCCCTTTATCAGATTTTTTTTCACAATAAAAACCTGGTTTTGTGACAATTTTGTCCCTTGTTGTGTTTGCATTATTATTCGACATCTTATAACAATTAATTATGAATCCACATGTTCAAATAAAGTAGGTAAGGTTATCAGTTATCTTTAGCTCTTTTAGCTGAGTTACAAATGGACCTTGACACATTATAAAAAGAATTGATATCCATTAATATTTGTATGCAAACACCAACTGAAACAAAAACACTTGTAAAGCATTGCATATTTAGTATTGCATGCATTAAGACTTGAATGATATATGATAAGGTTTTTTTTAAATTGTAGAAAATGTAGAAAATTCTGTCTCAGAAAATAATTTAATATTTAAATTGTCTGCAGAAATGGACTTCAGTCAGCACCCCTTGCACCCGTATGCTGGACAGGAATTGCACATGGAGTCACCCCAGGGAGCAGCTATGATGGATATGATGCCAAACCCATATGCCTCACAAGTAATACTGAACTGTTGTATGATGCCAAACCCATATGCCTCACAAGTAATACTGAACTGTTGTATGATGCCAAAACCCATATGCCTCACAAGTAATACTGAACTGTTGTATGATGCCAAACCCATATGCCTCACAAGTAATACTAAACTGTTGTATGATGCCAAACCCATATGCCTCATAAGTAATACGAAACTGTTGTATGATTTTTAGCTCGGCTGTTTTCGGAGAAAACCCGAGGTATTGTCATAGCCAGCTCGTCGTCTGCCTTCTGCCGTAGGCAACATGCTAAAACCTTAACATTGGCTCTAAAATCAAAGTGCTTCCACCTACAACTTTGAAGTTTCATATGTAGATGCACCTTGATGAGTTCTACACGCCACACCCATTTTTGGGTCACTAGGTCAAAGGTCAAGGTCACTGTGACCTCTAATATAAAACTTTAAAATAGACTCTAAAGTCAAAGTACTTCCACCTACAACTTTGAAACTTCATATGTAGATGCACCTTGATGAGTTCTACACGCCACACCCATTTCTGGGTCACTGGGTCAAAGGTCAAGGTCTTTGTGAACTCTAATATAAAACTTTAACATAGGCTCTAAAATCAAAGTGCTTCCACCTACAACTTTGAAACTTCATATGTAGATGCACCTTGATGAGTTCTACACGCCACACCCAGTTTTGGGTCACTAGGTCAAAGGTCAAGGTCAATGTGACCTCTAAAAAAAAAAAAAAATTACAAAAAATTCTGACAAGCTTTCGCAGCCGAGCGTGGCATCCGTTATGTGGTGCTCTTGTTATGTAATACAGTGATTGGGTAATGCATTTGAATACTTAAAATTTAAGAATTGGATAAATATTGCTGCAAGTTGCTTAAGTTGTTGTTGGCTTCATCTTACTATGATAAAATTGATGTTTGTTACTTATATTGAGCCACACTTTGGGAAATTGGGGCTTAATGCGTGTGCCTTAGTGTCGTCAAAGATTAGCCTTTGCAGTCCACCTAGAGACAATGTTTCTTTATGCATTCCTTACCTATATTACAGGCCCTGTTTCCGGGAGGTGAAGCGTCTGCCCTGCAGAGCCAGGAATACCGAGAGCTACACAGCTTCATGGTGGATGGTGGCGACAGATTCGGGGTTTCCTGCCTGTGCTTTGACACCCAGGAGCTCTTGTGGATGGGGAACCAAGGGGTTAGTTTTGTTTTCTGCTGTAAACATGAACCCTTTACCACTCAGATAGCCTTTGACACGTTTGTAGCCCATTAGAAAATTAAAATTAATTTAAGACTTTTTTTTACTAGATTCAAGGTTTAAAACCTTCATTTCCAACCCTAAGATACAGGAATACAATATTCAGATGTTAATTTAAGTATGGAGAATAGTGGCCATCTTCATAACTCTTCAGGGCCATGTCACATCCTATTATGGTCCCCACCTGCAGAAGTACACATCATTCCAAGTGCACAGGGACGACATTCGACAGATGGCGCCACTGAAGGATCGTGGGATACTATGTCTCACTCAGAGCAGTCTTAAGCTGAGCAACAGACGAGGTCTCACCCAGTTTGTGTTCACGTAAGCACTCATAAATACTGCAGGAGACGAGGTCTCACCCAGTTTGTGTTCACGTAAGCACTCATATATCCTGCAGAAGACGAGGTCTCACCCAGTTTGTGTTCACGTAAGCACTCATAAATACTGCAGGAGACGAGGTCTCACCCAGTTTGTGTTCACGTAAGCACTCATAAATACTGCAGTAGACGAGGTCTCACCCAGTATGTGTTCACGTAAGCACTCATATATACTGCAGGAGACGAGGTCTCACCCAGTATGTGTTCACGTAAGCACTCATATATACTGCAGGAGACGAGGTCTCACCCAGTTTGTGTTCACGTAAGCACTCATATATCCTGCAGGTGTATACTATTTTTGTTAGTGTTGTTTTAAAAGGGCTGTATGTTATTTTTATGTTTAAACCTTTATATTTTAGTGTTACTGCATAGAAAATGAAAGAGTTATTGAGATGCTCATAAGTCCGTTTCCTGGGTAGAACTACCTTATAATGATTTTGTAAAGGTCCACTGTTTTTATGACTTGTATTCTTTGGTTAAAAACATGTTCTTCGTATGATTACATCATTACATTCTGATAAAATGCAAGTGTCAGAAATTAAGAGTCTTTAATAATGGATGTAAAAAGGACGTGCGAAAAATGAGTGGTCAAAAATAATTATTTTGATACAAATAAGGGTGTAAACAAATTATCAGAAAAGAGTACCCCAAAAACCTTTGGTTAATGTTTTGCAAACATCATTGAAACTGGTCATATTGATCACCAAAACTGCAGTACTAGCTTTTGAAACATATTAAAACTACAGTACTAGCTTTTGAAACATATCAAAACTACAGTACTAGCTTTTGAAACATATCAAAACTACAGTACTGGCTTTTGAAACATATCGAAACTACAGTACTAGCTTTTGAAACATATCGAAACTACAGTACTAGCTTTTGAAACATATCGAAACTACAGTACTAGCTTTTGAAACATATCAAAACTACAGTACTAGCTTTTGAAACATATCAAAACTACAGTACTAGCTTTTGAAACATATCAAAACTACAGTACTAGCTTTTGAAACATATCAAAACTACAGTACTAGCTTTTGAAACATATCAAAACTACAGTACTAGCTTTTGAAACATATCAAAACTACAGTACTAGCTTTTGAAACATATCAAAACTACAGTACTAGCTTTGAAACATATCAAAACTACAGTGCTAGCTTTGAAACATATCTTGTAAATGGTAATGTTTTATCACCAAATCTACAGTACTAGCTTTTGAAACATATCTTGTAAATGGTAATATTTTATCACCACAACTACAGTACTAGCTTTTGAAACATATCTTGTAAATGGTAATGTTTATCACCAAAACTACAGTACTAGCTTTTGAAACATATCTTGTAAATGGTAATGTTTTATCACCAACACCTACAGTACTAGCTTTTGAAACATATCTTGTAAATGGTAATGTTTTATCACCAAAACTACAGTACTAGCTTTTGAAACATATTAAAACTACAGTACTAGCTTTTGAAACATATCAAAACTACAGTACTAGCTTTTGAAACATATCAAAACTACAGTACTAGCTTTTGAAACATATCAAAACTACAGTACTGGCTTTTGAAACATATCGAAACTACAGTACTAGCTTTTGAAACATATCGAAACTACAGTACTAGCTTTGAAACATATCGAAACTACAGTACTAGCTTTTGAAACATATCAAAACTACAGTACTAGCTTTTGAAACATATCAAAACTACAGTACTAGCTTTTGAAACAAATCAAAACTACAGTACTAGCTTTTGAAACATATCAAAAACTACAGTACTAGCTTTTGAAAACATATCAAAACTACAGTACTAGCTTTTGAAACATATCAAAACTACAGTACTAGCTTTTGAAACATATCAAAACTACAGTACTAGCTTTGAAACATATCAAAACTACAGTGCTAGCTTTTGAAACATATCTTGTAAATGGTAATGTTTTTATCACCAAATCTACAGTACTAGCTTTTGAAACATATCTTGTAAATGGTAATATTTTATCACCACAACTACAGTACTAGCTTTTGAAACATATCTTGTAAATGGTAATGTTTTATCACCAAAACTACAGTACTAGCTTTTGAAACATATCTTGTAAATGGTAATGTTTTATCACCAAAACTACAGTACTAGCTTTTGAAACATACCTTGTAAATGGTAATGTTTTATCACCAAACTACAGTACTAGCTTTTGAAACATATCTTGTAAATGGTAATGTTTTAATCACCAAAACTACAGTATTAGCTTTTGAAACATATCTTGTAAATGGTAATGTTTTATCACCAAAACTACAGTACTAGCTTTTGAAACATATCTTGTAAATGGTAATGTTTTATCACCAAAACTACAGTACTAGCTTTTGAAACATATCTTGTAAATGGTAATGTTTTATCACCAAAACTACAGTACTAGCTTTTGAAAACATATCTTGTAAATGGTAATGTTTCATCACCAAAACTACAGTACTAGCTTTTGAAACATATCTTGTAAATGGTAATGTTTTATCACCAAAACTACAGTACTAGCTTTTGAAACATATCTTGTAAATGGTAATGTTTTATCACCAACACTACAGTACTAGCTTTTGAAACATATCTTGTAAATGGTAATGTTTTATCACCAAAACTTTTGGTACATCTCCAAAAGGAGACACAACAAATCCATGCTTGTGTCTGCTGTTGATATCAGGAATGCCGACATGCACGACATGCAGTGTATGCTGGTGACAGGGGCCACAACTCTGCTCATAGGGGGCCACCATACCAAGGTCATAGAACTGGACCTGACCACACCAAGGAGAAACAAAAGGTTGGGATCTGAGCCTTGCAATTGGACAAAAAGGGATTTGTTCATCTGCGTAAAGTGTCATCCAGAAAAGCACAGTCTGCACAGGCTAATTAGGGATCACACATTTTAGTTTAATGGTATTTTTATGCTCAGATTTTGGAATCTATTATGTGGTTATCTCCGCCGTCTGTCCGTACGTCCGTCCTGGTCACTATCTACTCCTACACTATTAGCACTAGAACCTTGAAACTTTCACACATGGTAGCTATCAGCATATGTGCGACAGTGCACTATTTGGAATTTTGATCTGACGGGGTCAGAAGTAATGGGGATTGGGGTGGGGCCGGGTAAGAGATTTTCACTCATTTTGTTAGGTTATTTTACATTAAATTCTTCATTTCTACACCTATTTTCTTCAAATTGATACTTAATATCTCTTATGACAATATGGTCAATCTAAATTATGCATGGTCCCATAACAAATCCTGGGGCGCCCCTGGGTCAAACATGCAGCGTGGGGATACGCTTCAGCCTGTGCCGCCACATTTCTAGTTTTATATGCAAGTGCATTGAAGTCTGTTGTGGCCTTTAGAATGTTTCATTACCGGTAATTTTTGTCTTTGGTTGTAATTATAAGTATTTAATAGCATTTTCTGCATTTCACCATTGAAGGAACTGTGGGGTAAAATTACTGACAGTTTATTGACTGATATGCAGGAAAAAGCTATTCATTCTAAATAAATGATTTTATTCTTGTGTATTGATTGACTGCTTAATTCTGCATGTTTTATTTCAGTATGCAGTGAAGGAGCCAGGTTGTGCTATCTTACGACACCCCTAAATATATCTGTGCGGGTGACACTGGTGGAAATGTAAGTCTACATGGTCTTTGTGGAAACATCTCAACCAGTCAATTGGGCTTTGTATCTTTATTTATATTGTATATGCCTGAAACTCTGAAGATATGGGGTTAAATGCATTTGCAAAAAAATGTGTACTATATTAGCATGTGAAGTCTGTAGAGGCCAATCAGTGAGAACACTTTCCACTGTTTTGGAATTTAACATTGAAACATTGTCTCTTATAAACAGATATCAAGTCTACCGTAGGTTTCCACGTATAGCGCGCTCCGTGTATAGCGCGCAGGCTGTTTTTTTAATGCAAAAATGGAAAAAAAATATTTAAAACAATAAAACCACCAAATCGGACCGAAAATGGCCGCCATTTTACTATTGCACAATCCAATAATCCGGGGTATTTGAAAGCTTATTAAGCATTCAAAATAGGAAGCGTCATTATGATTAGGAGCATGGGTTGCATAGCACTATACTTTTCTGACAATTTTCTAGCAAAAGATTAACAGTCCACGTGCATTTCGTGAAAAACGTGAGAAAATAAGAATCAGTGTACATCGTGTGATTTTTCCTCGAGGAAAGCATGGGCATTACCGGTAAATTTAAATGTCGCATGGGAGACAGGGATACAGTTGTTGAGATACACCACTGTTGAACGTTCAATATTTACACACAAAATGCATTGCATATCTTCACGTTCTCAAGTGTCAATTAGTGTCTCAAATGTCAATTAGCGTCTTAACAAGTAGTGGCACATATTACTCAATAACATCTGCCAATTACAAGTGCAAAAATGACCCCTTTTCA